>NW_026615703.1:0-42238 GCF_000801105.2 Raphanus sativus
CCCCGATTTTCTAAAATAATATAATAAATAATAATCTCATAAAAGTCTCCATTTATTAATTCAAAAGTCAAACTCAACACCATAATCCAATAATAGCATAAATAAAATAAATCCCGGAAAATATCGATAAAAGCATAAAACCGAAGTCTGAAAATAAGAATAAAACTCCCAAAGCACCAATCCGAAAGCAATCACTCCTGCTCGCTACCTCACCTGAAAGGGGGAAAAAGAGGGTGAGTAACAGGGGAGTCACTCAGTGAGGTATGGGATGCTAATCCACAAACCACTGACTTAAGTAAATAGAACTCCCGCTATGGAAGTTTAGCTCTAACATGAACAAGTAAGACGCCTAAAGCATCACACACAACAAACACTGCGCTGATAGTGCATAGATATACCACACACCGCATCTCCGGCATATGGATATACATACGTGGCGTCGCTAGTACAGTCTGTCTCTGTACCCCGCCCCTCGATCGCTGCGTCAGATGCAAACGTCTCTGCACCACGCACCAACAAATTGCGTCGCTAGCCCAGCGTCTCTGAGCCCCCGCCCCTCCACAGTGGCGTCGCTAGTCCAGGCATCCCTGAACCCCCGCCCTCGCACATAGTCCCTACTATAACTATGTATATACATATATATATATGTATATATATATATATATATATATATATCTCATATCTCATCATCACACAATCCAATCAATGGTTGAATCCTCTAGATCCCTAATTCCGGTTTGCAATAAATAAACTAACTACCAAGCAAGGACTCAAGCAGACACATTTCATGTTTCGAAGTCTAAACCTATCATAGAAGAAATTCTACACTGGTACGGAATTTATGGAGTAGACCCTCACCTTTGCCACGGGTTCTGAAGAAACCTGAGAAAACACAGAATGGACCTTGACAGCTCTAAAACAGCAACTCTGAAACTCTCTGAAAAAAATGAATATGATAATTCTGGTAGAACTGAACCCTAGAGAAACCAGATGGATATCTCAAGATCTGACCGTTAACTTTTCAATCCGTCCGGTCATAATGTAGTCCTATATGTCCTCTGTCCAGAGACACCGAGTTCACTCCGATCGGACACCATTTGATTAACCAAAATAGCTTCACCTCCCGGCTGGTTGCAAACGAAGACTGCAGTAATACTTCTCACGAAAAAAACACAACTTTCAGAAAATAACTCGAAATGACAATCCGCTTCTTGGAGATGATAGATAAAAACGATAACTACTTACTGACAAATTTCCAGATTGAGAGCTTCCGTTTAGGTCGGCCGTTTGGCCTTTACGCTGAGACTGGTCGGAACTGTATCTGCATCACTAAAGCTTCAGCTTATCCTTGGCCTAGAAGCAACGTCAATAACTTTCCAACCGTGCCTTGGTTTTACGATCGGGAAGATGATCTGGAAAGCTGACAACGAGATCTTTCTATTGATAACTCGCTCGTTTGCTGGTTCCTTCTATATCAACGGGAAAACACCGATGAAGTTGACTATCGGCAGATCCGATCTACAATGAGTAGCCCCAAAGAAATGACCATAACTATTAGATGAAAAATCCAAATGGTGATCCGCTTTCTGATAAACCTAGATCTATGAGTGTAGAACATAACCTCAAAAGTTGGATTCGAAATTCTCTGTTTTGATTGATCGTTCTTCTGCTCTTCCAAAACGTGTCTGATGAGCTTTAATCTCTCTTTTCAAATGGTGTGATGGCTCTTTCATGGTGGCTGATGGTGGCTGGCACAGACTCTAATGGTGATGAGAGATGGAGTACGTGATGATGGAGAACACAGAACATGGCATGTCTGCGTTGAGCAATGGCGGCTCACGATTTTTGGTTTTAGGAGAAAGACATATGTGATTATATATAAGCACATCCGGTTTTATTAAACCACAAAGATGATGAGGTTGGTTTATTTGGTCTGGACCAATAATTAATCAAACCAAATAAATCAAATAATGATTTTAAGAAACTGGGTCGTTACAGAAGACCTCATAACTAAGGGGATCAGCTCCTCTTGCTCAAATCAATGAGGCCCAACCTGATATGGATGGACTCCATTGTCTTCTGCCTCGCAGCCTTGGTGAACACATCAGCCAACTGATCTTCACTTCTAGTGTAACATGGTAAGATCACTCCAAGCACAATCATCTGTCTGACCTTGTGGCAATCAACTTCTATGTGCTTGGTCCTCTCATGAAACACTGAGTTGGATGCAATGTGAATAGCTGCTTGGTTATCACAGTGCATAGTCATTGGTGTAGCTTGATCGATCTCTAAGTGCTTCAGAATTCCCTTGATCCACACAAGCTCATTAATTAGCTTCAGCATGGCTCTATACTCAGCTTCAGCACTAGAACATGAGACCACCTTCTACTTCTTACTTTTCCAAGTAACCAAGTTCCCACCAATGAAAGTGCAATAGCCAGTGGTTGATCTTCTATCAGCTCTATCTCCTGCCCAATCAGCATCACAATAGCCCACCACTTCTGTACTCTTGTTGCAACCCATCCATACACCAAGACCTTGAGTCCCATTCAGGTACATCAGCAATCTCTCTACCATTCTCCAATGGTGTTCCTTTGGAGCTTGCATATGCTGGCTTACCTGATTCACAGCAAAACAAATGTCAGGCCGAGTGATGGTTAGATAGATTAACTTACCAACAAGCTTTCTATAAAGCTTTGGATCATGGAAGAGCTTGTTATCTTCAATCTCCCCCTCACGTGGAACCTTGTACCCATCCTCCATAGGCATTTTAGCCACTTTGCCTCCATATGCACCTGCATCTTTCAAAAGATCAAGTGTATATTTCCTTTGAGAGATAAACAATCCTTCCTTGGCTCTGCACAACTCAATACCAAGGAAGTATTTCATCTCTCCTAAATCTTTGATATCAAAGACAGACTTGAGATACTCCTTAGTTTCCTTGATACCTGTTTTATCAGAACCAGTGATGATAATATCATCAACATACACAAGGATTACAATGATACCTGAGGGGGTGACCAATGTAAAGAGAGTATGATCAAGTTCTGACTTCCTGAACCCTCTACCATTCAAGGTTGTGCTCAGCTTGTGGTACCAAGCTCTAGGAGATTGCTTGAGACCATAGATTGCTTTCTTCAGTCTCAAAACATTTCCCTTCTTCACTAGATGCTCAAGACCAGGTGGTGGCAACATATACACTTCATCTTCAAGTTCTCCTTGTAGAAAAGCATTCTTTACATCCATTTGCCATAGATCCCACTCTAGATTCACTGCCAATGAAAGAACCACTCGGATTGTATGGAGTTTAGCCACTGGAGCAAATGTATCAATGTAATCTTCTCCATAGGTTTGAGTAAATCCTCTTGCCACCAATCTTGTCTTGCACCTGTCTATCTTTCCATTTGGAAGATACTTGATAGTGAAGATCCATTTACTTGATACAGCTCTCTTCCCTTTAGGTAAGGAACTCTCATATCATGTGTCATTCTTGATCATGGCATCAGCCTCGGCATTGACTGAGTCTCTCCATTCTTGTATCAGCATAGCTTCCTCAAAGCTTCTTGGTACATAGCTCTCATCCAAGCTTACTTGAAATGCACAATGTTCTTCCGGGAAGTGAGCAAAAGAACACACAGCTTGGGAAGGATGCTCCACAGCCTGGGCATTGTAGTACACTCTCGTGTTTACCCAGTTGGAAGCATCCCTCTTAACTCGTGTGCTCCTTCTCAAGATTTGTTCTGGTTCCTGCTCTTGCAATGGTACTTGATCTCCATGCTGAGGTGAACTCTCTTGTGCATCTCCACTTTCTTCAAGCTGACTCTCTTCAGCTCCACCATGCTGATCACTTGGTTCCACACTTTGATCATGAGAACCACCTTGATCATGAGAACCAGAGCTTTCCACTCCACTTGAGCTATCTCTGGTCTCACTTGCTGAACTCTCTCTGGTTTGATTCCCCCCCACATGATCAAGGTGGGGACTATGTTGACTCGGACCAGGCACTCCTTGCTCTCTTGATGCTGATCCCATATTCTGATCCTGGGTCATATTGATTCCAAGACCCTCCAAGATGGTTCTCAATGTAGAAGCTCTATCCGAGGTAAGATCCTTCAAATCTTCCTGATTCTGCTCCTCATAGTAACCTCTTTCTTCTATGAACTTGACTTATCTTGATACTAACACTCTTCTTGTGTTAGAATCATAACACTTGTACCCCTTTTGACTTGAGGAATACCCAATAAACATAGCCTTCACACTCCTAGCTTCAAGTTTGTTTATCATCTCTCCAGGCACCATCACATAACAAAGGCAACCAAACACTCTCATATGCTCCAAAGAAGGCTTGTACTTGTTCAATACCTCAAAAGGAGCTTTCCCTTGCAGCACCAAAGTAGGGGTTCGGTTGATCAAGTAACAAGCTGTAGTCACAGCATCACTCCAGAACCTCTTAGGAACTCTAGACTGAAGCATCATTGTTCTTGCTACCTCCATGAGATGTCTATTCTTCCTTTCAGCCACTCCATTTTGCTGTGGAGTGTATGGACAACTCGTTTGATGCAAGATCCCATGTTGTGCTAGATGTTGCTTGAATGCATTGCTAGTGTACTCTCCTCCATTATCAGACCTGAAAATCTTTATCTTGGCATGATATTGGTTAGTTACATAAGCTTAAAATTTTTAAATGCATCAAGAACCCTATCTTTGGTTGGAATAAGTGTTAGCCAGGTGTATTTGGATTTTTCATCAATGAAAGTGACATAATACCTATAGTTATCTCTAGACAAGCAAGGAGAGGTCCAAACATCAGAGTGAATAAGATCAAAGCAGTTCTCATAAACAGTAGAAGAGTTTGAAAACACAGTTTTACAATGCTTGCCCAAAATACAAGCTTCACAATCATTATTCTCAAAAGAAACACCTGGCAACATCAGTTTAAAAGCCTTATTATGAGGGTGTCCTAGTCTAGAATGCCACAATGCATTTTTACTCAAACTAGAAGTGGGAAAAGAGGTAAACGAGTAGCTAAAGTTGGAAACAGGAGCAAGATCTTCAAGTAAATACAAATCACCCTTGGTCACTCCTTTTCCAATCAACTTGCTGCTTTTAATATCCTGAAACTTCACATCATCAGGGCTAAAGATCACATTGCATTGTAAATCAGTAGCACATCTCTTGACAGATAATAAATTTGAAGTGAAATCAGGCATATAAAGAGCTTTAGACTCTTTATCAAACAGCTTGAGACTTCCTATTCCTTTAATAGGAATCCTATCACCATTTGCTATCATCACATGACCACTATATGGGAGAATGTCCTTGATCAACTTAGTATCACTAATCATATGATGGGATGCACCAGAATCAACTATCAAGGGCTTAGCAGCATGAGAACTAGCAATAAGGGCAAGGATACTAGATGGTTTCAATGCATGATCAGTCTTAGCAATACTAGCAAACCTAGGATGATTATGCATTTCTTTTACACTCGGATGCATCCTATCAATGCTCATGATCTCCATAGGAGATTCTATCAACCTAGCACCAAAAGAGTACTCAAGAGTGTTACCAAAGTTACCATGATCCTTGAAAAGCTTTATGAGAGCATCAAGGTCAGATTTCTTGAGGTACTCTTGCTCATGGTTGTTACGGATGGTAGGAGTGCCCGAGTAAGCCACTAGAGACTTGCCATTACCACTGTCTCGCCCCTTCATCATCTCATGGTTCTTGCTAGTACTTGCTGCACTTGGTCCACCACTTGAACCATCAGACATGTTTGCCCTTTCTCTTGCCTCGCGATCCTTCAAGAACTTGGCTGGCTTCATGTGTGGATGGAGAATCCAACACTGACTCTTCTTATGTCCTTGCTTCTTGCAGTGATCACAGGTTCCATTGAACTTCCTCTCCTCATACTTTCCATGCGCAGCTTTGTTTGCTTGAGCAGCTTCTCCTAGCTCTCCTTGTGTGGCTTGATTTGCCAATGATAGCTCATTCTTCTTGCTGAACAGCCCTATGGAACCTTGTTCCTTTTGAATCCGAGCACACACTTCTTCAAGATCCGGGAGGTTATCTTCTCTTAACAACTTCATTACCAAGCCATTGTAGACCGGGTTCAATGTAAGTAGCAAGCTAAAGACTTTGTCTTGCTCCCTTCTCTTGTTTAGCTCATCAGCATCAGTTGTGCTCGGCCTCAGCATCTCTAGTTCAGACCATAGTGATCTAAAACTTCCCAAGTGCTTAGTGAACTCCATGTCTTCTTGAATCAAGTGATTGATGGCATGCTTCACCTCAAACACTCGGCTAAGGTTTGATGTATTGCCATACACCTTCTTGAGAGTGTCCCACAACTCCTTAGCTGTCTCACAATAGCTGTAAGCTTCCAGTATGGGTGGATCGAGTGATGCGTGTAGAACAGACATCACCAGCATGTCTTCTTGCTCCCATTTCTCCATGGCTTCATCTGGAGCTTCTTCTCCATCTTCTCCTTGTGTAATAAGCTTTGTGATGTGATCATGGACCAACAACTTGATAAAGATATAGAAGAGGTGATCAAGGATAAGCAAGATGAAGATGGAGATGCCTTGGTCATTCCAAAAGGTCCCATGACTCGTGCAATGACAAGAAGACTCCATGAAGCTGTTGGAAACATACTTAAGATGTCTTGGAAGCAAGAAGATTGTCTTGGTCGTAGCTTGAGCAATCAAGACACACTTACCACACTTCAAGCTGAACCTTCAAGCTGATCATCATCTAGGCAAGTGGCTTGTGTGTACTCTTTTTCCCTTAGTTGGTTTTGTCCCACTGGGTTTTCCAACTAAGGTTTTTAATGAGGCCATGAGTTCACTTTCATATCACCTAGATGATGTATCCTTGGTGCATCTCGGATGCTTTGGACCAACCACATATCTACCTTATGTTATCTTTAATCTATAGTCTTTATTTATTTCTTATGTGTTGCAAACTCTTTAAATTTTAGTCTTTGGTCTTTGTTTGATTACCAAGGGAGCGTGTTCCCTTTAATGATCTCGAGAACTTGAGCCTGTTCAAGTCTTCTCTCTATTTAAACTTGTCGCAAGCTTCTTTCTATGCAATCATCTTTTAATCAAAACCCTGTTTTCTCTTAAACTTGTTTACGAGTTCTTGAGTGATCTTGTTGGTGTGTAGTATCCAGCAAACCCTAGGTGTCTAAGTTGGTGTGTCATATCCGATCTAGTCATCTAAAAGTGTCAAGGAGTCTTTCCGCAACTCTTTGAATCAACCATCAGTCCACTACCTTGAAGATCTTGAGTCTTTGCCTCGATCTTGCAAGGATCTATCCATATCATCCAGAGAATACATCCTAGGATCTTATTAAGTGGTATCAGAGCACTCTGGATAGGGAAGTTCTCGATTTCTCTTTGATTTTATTTAAACCCTTCGACTTCTTTTGAATCCATCGATTGATCTGTGTTCATCTTTGAGTTATTTCGCTAGATCTAATCGTTTAATTACCTATTGTTGTTGTTTGAATCAAATCCTGATAGATCTAGGAAGTTTCATCATATTTGATCTTGATCTATTTCGATTTCGTGTGATAGAAGTTATCAAGTATTGATCCTTTCAAATCGTGTTACCTTAGATCGCAAGTTTTCCTTTTAATCAAAGTTGTTTCCTTTTAAAATTTTTCTTGAACAACTTACTTGTTTTGATTGTTTCTTTGTCTCAGGTACCAATGGGGAACGAGTCAGATGAGGAAGCAGAACTTGTAAGGAAGAGTAGACTTCTAAGGGAAGAGATGACCGAGCAGTTACAACAAACTCTAATCACTACTGTGGCTGAGATGATCAAGACTAGCATCACGGGTCTTCGTGATGAGATAAGACAAGAGCTAAGACAAGCTACTGGTCAGGGCCATAGTAATGAGTCTAGGAGAGAAAGAAGAGGTCAGAGTCCACAAAATCATCCTGAACCAAGGAGAGACCGTAGAGAACATGCTGGATCACAAGAGACTGACAACTACTATGAGCGCAGCCGGTCTGAACATAGTGGTTCTTCTTCTTCTAGAGTGAGTAGAAGGCAGAGGCGTGATCATGAAGTTAGGAGACCTAAGAAAGAAGAGCTTGGAGGAGTTAAGCTCAAAATACCTCCTTTTCATGGCAAGGTTGATCCGGATGCCTACTTGGAGTGGGAGAAGAAGATTGAGATTGTCTTCAATTGTAAGAACTATACCAACACTCAACGAATCCAACTTGCTGCAACTGAGTTCTATGACTATGCTCTGAGCTGGTGGGATCAACTGGTTACCATGAGGCGGCTTAACCAAGAATATCCAGTGGAAACATGGAGTGAGATGAAGTCTCTTATGCGCAAGAGGTTTGTACCGAGCCACTACCACAGGGATCTTCACCAGAGACTAAGAAAACTCACTCAAGGAGCTAAGACCGTAGAGGAATACTATCAAGATATGGAGCTGTTGATGTTGAGAGCCAGTATATCAGAAGATAGAGAAGCTACTATGTCAAGGTTTCTTGGAGGGCTCAACCGAGAAATACAAGATAAGGTAGAGATGCAACACTATGTGGAAATAGAAGAGATGTTGCATAAGGCCATTCTAGTGGAGCAGCAGCTCAAGAGGAAGGGACATTCACGTGGAAGCTATGGGACTACTCGGTTCCAAAGTCCTAAGGAAGATAAGCCTAACTACCAGAAGGAGAGTAAACCTTATCAGAAAGATGATACCAAGCCTAGCAACATTTACAGCAAGGACAAAGGAAAGACAGGAGCCACTGGTTCCAAAACCAGAGATGTCAAGTGCTTTAAGTGTCAAGGGCGTGGGCACTATGCCAATGAGTGTACTAATAAGAAGACGATGATTCTTCTTGACACAGGGGAGTATATGTCTCAAGATGAGAAGATACACACTGATCATGAGCAGACTGAAGAGGAGTTTGAAGAAGAACCGATCAAGGGAAGGTTGCTAGTGACAAGAAGGCTCTTGAATCTTCAAACTAAGACAGATGAGATTGAGCAGCGAGAGAACTTGTTCTACACTAGGTGTTTGGTTCAAGGGAAGGTATGTAGTCTTATCATTGATGGAGGCAGCTGCGTCAACGTGGCTAGCGAAACTATGGTCAAGAAATTGGGTTTGCAAGTTCAGAAGCATCCAAAACCATATAGACTGCAGTGGCTTAATGAGCAGGGCGAGATGAGGGTCTCTGATCAAGTAATGGTACCTATAACCATAGGGAGATATGAGGATGAGATCTTATGTGATGTGATACCTATGGAAGCAAGCCATATTCTTCTCGGACGACCATGGCAATCTGATAGACATGTGATACATGATGGCTTCACCAACAAGCACTCGTTTGAATTCAGAGGAAAGAAGACAGTGCTGGTGCCATTAACCCCTAAAGAAGTGCAAGAGGATCAGCTCCATCTACAGAAAAAGAAAGAGATTGAACTCAAAACTGATCTCAACAAGCAGCATAGCTTCTATGCCAAACAGGGAGATGTCAAACGAATTCTCTACTCTCAAAACTCTATTTTGTTGCTTGTGTTTAAAGAATCTTTGCTAACCACCACTGATCATACACCGGACCATCCGAGTGAACTAGTTTCTCTTTTACAGGAATATGCAGATGTGTTTCCAGAAGATAGTTCCAATGGTTTACCTCCAGTTCGTGGGATTGAGCATCAGATAGACTTTGTACCTGGTTCCACACTACCAAACCGACCTGCATACAGAACTAATCCAGTGGAGACTAAAGAATTGCAAAGACAAGTAGAGGAACTGATGGAGAAGGGTCATATCCGAGAGAGCTTGAGTCCATGTGCAGTACCAGTGCTTCTTGTGCCTAAGAAAGATGGTAGCTGGCGCATGTGTGTTGATTGTAGAGCCATCAACAACATAACAGTGAAGTATCGACACCCTATCCCTAGACTTGATGATATGCTTGATGAATTGCATGGTTCTGCCATATTTTCTAAGATAGATCTTAAGAGTGGATATCATCAAATTAGGATGAAAGAGGGAGATGAGTGGAAAACTGCATTCAAAACTAAGCATGGTTTGTATGAGTGGTTAGTCATGCCTTTTGGATTAACCAATGCTCCTAGTACATTCATGAGATTGATGAATCATGTGCTTAGATCATTCATAGGCATCTTTGTCGTAGTATACTTTGATGATATCCTAGTCTATAGCAAAAGTCTTGATGATCATATAGAACATCTTAGGGCTGTTTTAAATGTTTTGAGGAAAGAGAAGCTTTATGCTAATCTAAAGAAGTGCACCTTTTGCACAGATAACTTGGTTTTTCTAGGTTTTATTGTGAGTGCAGATGGAGTGAAGGTTGATCCCGAGAAGATCAAAGCCATACAAGAGTGGCCAACTCCAACTACAGTGGGAGAAGTGAGGAGTTTTCATGGGCTAGCAGGTTTCTATAGGCGCTTTGTGAAGGATTTCAGCACTATAGCAGCTCCCCTGACCGAGATCATCAAGAAGGATGTAGGATTCAAGTGGGGAGAAGCACAAGAAACTTCATTCAAAATCCTTAAAGAGAAGCTTACTCACTCCCCTCTTCTTATGCTTCCTGATTTTTCTAAAACCTTTGAAATAGAATGTGATGCCTCAGGAATTGGAATTGGTGCTGTATTGATGCAGGATAAAAGACCCATAGCATACTTCAGTGAGAAGCTTGGAGGGGCAACTCTCAATTATGCAACGTATGACAAGGAGTTGTATGCTTTGGTGAGGGCCTTGCAAACTTGGCAACATTATCTATGGCCTAAGGAGTTTGTCATCCACACAGACCATGAGTCTCTCAAGTATCTTAAGGGACAAAACAAGCTGAGCAAAAGACATGCGAGATGGGTTGAGTTCATAGAAACCTTTCCTTATGTGATCAAATACAAACAAGGTAAGGACAATATAGTGGCTGATGCACTATCTCGAAGGTATGTTCTCTTAAACACTCTTGATGCTAAGCTACTAGGCTTTGAACAGCTTAAAGAAATGTATGAAACTGATCCTGAGTTTAAAGAGGCATACAAGTCTTGTGAAAAGTTTGCTGCTGGTCATTATTTTAGGCAAGATGGATTTCTCTTTTATGATAATCGTTTGTGTGTGCCTAATTGCTCTTTGAGGGATTTGTTTGTTAGGGAAGCCCATGGAGGAAGTCTTATGGGACATTTTGGTATTGCCAAGACGCTTAAAGTTTTGCAGGATCATTTCTTTTGGCCTCGCATGAAGAGAGATGTGGAGAAAATCTGTGAGAGATGTGCAACTTGTAAACAAGCTAAGTCCAAAGTCCAAGCTCACGGTTTGTATACTCCTTTACCCATTCCTTATCATCCTTGGAATGACATCTCTATGGATTTTATTGTTGGATTGCCTAGGACTAGAACCGGAAAGGATTCAATCTTTGTAGTTGTTGATAGGTTCTCCAAAATGGCTCACTTCATTGCTTGTCACAAAACTGATGATGCATTGCATATTGCTAACTTGTTCTTTAAAGAGATTGTGCGTTTGCATGGCATGCCTAGGACTATAGTATCTGATAGAGACACCAAGTTTCTTAGTTACTTTTGGAAGACACTTTGGTCTAAGTTAGGCACTAAACTGTTGTTCTCAACTACTTGTCACCCACAAACTGATGGTCAAACTGAAGTAGTGAATAGAACTTTAGGAACACTCTTGCGTGCATTCATAAAGAAGAACTTGAAATCATGGGAAGACTGTTTGCCTCATTGTGAATTTGCATATAATCATGCTGTGCACTCTGCTTCTAAGTTTTCTCCTTTTGAAATTGTTTATGGGTTCAATCCCACCTCTCCTTTGGATTTAATACCTTTACCTGAGTGTGAAAGGATTAGTATGGATGGCAAAAGGAAGGCAGAGATGGTGAAACAACTTCATGAGCAAGCAAGGCGCAATATTGAAGAGAAAACCAAGCAGTATGTTAAACATGCTAATAAGGGCAAACGAGAGATGGTCTTTGAAGTAGGTGATCTAGTATGGGTTCACCTAAGGAAAGAGAGGTTTCCTAATCAAAGGAAGTCCAAGCTCATGCCGAGAATAGATGGACCTTTTGAGGTCACAAAGAAGATCAGCAACAATGCTTACAAGCTGGATCTCCAAGGTAAGTATGATGTGAGTAATAGTTTCAATGTTACTGACTTGATCCCTTTTATTGCAGATGAACCAGATTTGAGGACAAATCCTTTTCAAGAGGGAGGGGATGATGTGATCATGGACCAACAACTTGATAAAGATATAGAAGAGGTGATCAAGGATAAGCAAGATGAAGATGGAGATGCCTTGGTCATTCCAAAAGGTCCCATGACTCGTGCAATGACAAGAAGACTCCATGAAGCTGTTGGAAACATACTTAAGATGTCTTGGAAGCAAGAAGATTGTCTTGGTCGTAGCTTGAGCAATCAAGACACACTTACCACACTTCAAGCTGAACCTTCAAGCTGATCATCATCTAGGCAAGTGGCTTGTGTGTACTCTTTTTCCCTTAGTTGGTTTTGTCCCACTGGGTTTTCCAACTAAGGTTTTTAATGAGGCCATGAGTTCACTTTCATATCACCTAGATGATGTATCCTTGGTGCATCTCGGATGCTTTGGACCAACCACATATCTACCTTATGTTATCTTTAATCTATAGTCTTTATTTATTTCTTATGTGTTGCAAACTCTTTAAATTTTAGTCTTTGGTCTTTGTTTGATTACCAAGGGAGCGTGTTCCCTTTAATGATCTCGAGAACTTGAGCCTGTTCAAGTCTTCTCTCTATTTAAACTTGTCGCAAGCTTCTTTCTATGCAATCATCTTTTAATCAAAAACCCTGTTTTCTCTTAAACTTGTTTACGAGTTCTTGAGTGATCTTGTTGGTGTGTAGTATCCAGCAAACCCTAGGTGTCTAAGTTGGTGTGTCATATCCGATCTAGTCATCTAAAAGTGTCAAGGAGTCTTTCCGCAACTCTTTGAATCAACCATCAGTCCACTACCTTGAAGATCTTGAGTCTTTGCCTCGATCTTGCAAGGATCTATCCATATCATCCAGAGAATACATCCTAGGATCTTATTAATAAATCTCATAAGTGTTGTGAGCAACAAGATATCCCACCTTCTATCCAGATGATTACAGATTAGCCTGTTCGGACATATGCCATTATCTTCATGATTCTTATCAAACCAAGGATGAGCCACGATCTAAGAAGCTTTATTTGGAACCACTAATCAGTGGAGAATAACCAGGAAGTTGAATAAATATCATAGGAGTTGTGAGTAAGAAGATATCCCACTTTCTATCCAGATGTTTCCAGATTAGCCTGTTCGGACATATGGCAATATCTTCATGATTCTTATCAAACCAGGATGAACCAATATATAAGAAGCTTGATTGGAACCAGTAATCAGTGGAGAATAACCAGGAAGTTGAATAAATCTCATAGGAGTTGTGAATAAGAAGATATCCCACTTCTATCCAGATGATTCAGATTAGCCTGTTCGGTCATATGCCATTATCTTCATGATTCTTATCAAACCAGGATGAACCACGATCTAAGAAGCTTTATTTGGAACCACTAATCAGTGGAGAATAGCCAGGAAGTTGAATAAATCTCATAGGAGTTGTGAGTAAGAAGATATCCCACTTTCTGTCCAGATGATTCCAGATTAGCCTGTTCGGACATATGCCATTATCTTCATGATTCTTATCAAACCAGGATGAACCATGATCTAAGAAGCTTTATTTGGAACCACTAATCAGTGGAGAATAACCAGGAAGTTGAATAAATCTCATAAGTGTTGTGAGCAACAAGATATCCCACCTTCTATCCAGATGATTACAGATTAGCCTGTTCGGACATATGCCATTATTCATGATTCTTATCAAACCAGGATGAGCCACGATCTATGAAGCTTTATTTGGAACCACTAATCAGTGGAGAATAACCAGGAAGTTGAATAAATCTCATAGGAGTTGTGAGTAAGAAGATTATTGACATAGGATATAAATAAATCAGAAAGAGAGAGGAGCTGGAGATACATGAAGTAGAAGCAGATCCGAGATTACTTGAAATACAAGTATATCCGTACAACACTTGCTGTGCAAGGTACCAATGCATAACCTAACGTGGAGTGAGAGGCAAGACAAGTCAGAGAACACCTTGGTCGACATCAGAGAAGGAGGAGACCGTTGGAGAGTGTAAGAGACAAAGGAGAGTGTTTAAAATAAGCAAGGTCACATGATACACTTAAGGTGTAGCCGTTTGTGACCTGTCCCTCTCAACACTGCCTTGCCTTGATCAGAACACATTTGTTTATTGTTTTAAGTACTTGCATAGAATTGTTTAATACTTTCTGTATCCAGGCATCTTGCCTATATAATCTTGTAACCTCTCTCACATTAATCTTAAGGAAATAAATCCTTCTTTACTCTCTCTTTACTTTGCAACATCTCTCTCTCTCTCTCTCTCTCACGATTTCATCTCTCTCACTTGTTCTTCACTTGTTCATCATTTGTTCTTCATTTACTTACATGGTATCAGAGCTTAAGCTCTTGAGAACCTAAAATCCTTCCGCAATACACTCTGGTTTTACTTTATTTCTTGATTCACTCTTTTACTTTCTCAAATCTCACCTCAGATTTCTTTTATCCAGTGGATAATTAATAAGATCCTAGGATGTATTCTCTGGATGATATGGATAGATCCTTGCAAGATCGAGGCAAAGACTCAAGATCTTCAAGGTAGTGGACTGATGGTTGATTCAAAGAGTTGCGGAAAGACTCCTTGACACTTTTAGATGACTAGATCGGATATGACACACCAACTTAGACACCTAGGGTTTGCTGGATACTACACACCAACAAGATCACTCAAGAACTCGTAAACAAGTTTAAGAGAGAACAAGGTTTTTGATTAAAAGATGATTGCATAGAAAGAAGCTTGCGACAAGTTTAAATAGAGAGAAGACTTGAACAGACTCAAGTTCTCGAGATCATTAAAGGGAACACGCTCCCTTGGTAATCAAACAAAGACCAAAGACTAAAATTTAAAAGAGTTTGCAACACATAAGATAAGAAATAAAACTATAGATTAAAGATAACATAAGGTAGATATGTGGTTGGTCCAAAGCATCCGAGATGCACCAAAGATACATCATCTAGGTGATATGAAAGTGAACTCATGGCCTCATTAAAAACCTTAGTTGGAAAACCCAGTGGGACAAAACCAACTAAGGGAAAAAGAGTACACACAAGCCACTTGCCTAGATGATGATCAGCTTGAAGGTTCAGCTTGAAGTGTGGTAAGTGTGTCTTGGTTGCTCAAGCTACGACCAAGACAATCTTCTTGCTTCCAAGATATCTTAAGTATGTTTCCAACAGCTTCATGGAGTCTTCTTGTCATTGCACGAGTCATGGGACCTTTGGGAATGATCAAGGCATCTCCATCTTCATCTTGCTTATCCTTGATCACCTCTTCTATATCTTTATCAAGTTGTTGGTCCATGATCACATCATCCCCTCCCTCTTGAAAAGGATTTGTCCTCAAATCTGGTTCATCTGCAATAAAAGGGATCAAGTCAGTAACATTGAAACTATTACTCACATCATACTTACCTTGGAGATCCAGCTTGTAAGCATTGTTGCTGATCTTCTTTGTGACCTCAAAAGGTCCATCTATTCTCGGCATGAGCTTGGACTTCCTTTGATTAGGAAACCTCTCTTTCCTTAGGTGAACCCATACTTGATCACCTACTTCAAAGATCATCTCTCGTTTGCCCTTATTAGCATGTTTAACATACTGCTTGGTTTTCTCTTCAATATTGCGCCTTGCTTGCTCATGAAGTTGTTTCACCATCTCTGCCTTCTTTTTGCCATCCATACTAATCCTTTCACACTCAGGTAAAGGTATTAAATCCAAAGGAGAGGTGGGATTGAACCCATAAACAATTTCAAAAGGAGAAAACTTAGAAGCAGAGTGCACAGCATGATTATATGCAAATTCACAATGAGGCAAACAGTCTTCCCATGATTTCAAGTTCTTCTTTATGAATGCACGCAAGAGTGTTCCTAAAGTTCTATTCACTACTTCAGTTTGACCATCAGTTTGCGGGTGACAAGTAGTAGAGAACAACAGTTTAGTGCCTAACTTAGACCAAAGTGTCTTCCAAAAGTAACTAAGAAACTTGGTGTCTCTATCAGATACTATAGTTCTAGGCATGCCATGCAAACGCACAATCTCTTTAAAGAACAAATTAGCAATATGCAATGCATCATCAGTTTTGTGACAAGCAATGAAGTGAGCCATTTTGGAGAACCTATCAACAACTACAAAGATTGAATCCTTTCCGGTTCTAGTCCTAGGTAATCCAACAATAAAATCCATAGAGATGTCATTCCAAGGATGATAAGGAATGGGTAAAGGAGTATACAAACCGTGAGCTTGGACTTTGGACTTAGCTTGTTTACAGGTTGCACATCTCTCACAGATTTTCTCCACATCCCTCTTCATGCGAGGCCAAAAGAAATGATCCTGCAAAACTTTAAGAGTCTTGGCAATACCAAAATGTCCCATAAGACTTCCTCCATGTGCTTCCCTAACAAACAAATCTCTCAAAGAACAATTAGGCACACACAAACGATTATCATAAAAGAGAAACCATCTTGTCTAAAATAATGACCAGCAGCAAACTTTTCACACGACTTGTATGCATCTTTAAACTCAGGATCAGTTTCATACATTTCTTTAAGTTGTTCAAAGCCTAGTAGCTTAGCATCAAGAGTGTTTAAGAGAACATACCTCCGAGACAGTGCATCAGCCACTATATTGTCCTTACCTTGTTTGTATTTGATCACATAAGGAAAGGTTTCTATGAACTCAACCCATCTCGCATGTCTCTTGCTTAGCTTGTTCTGTCCCTTAAGATATTTGAGAGACTCATGGTCCGTATGGATGACAAACTCCTTAGGCCACAGATAGTGTTGCCACGTTTGCAAGGCCCTCACCAAAGCATACAACTCCTTGTCATACGTTGCATAGTTGAGAGTTGCTCCTCCAAGCTTCTCACTGAAGTATGCTATGGGTCTTTTATCCTGCATCAATACAGCACCAATTCCAATTCCTGAGGCATCACATTCTATTTCAAAGGTTTTAGAAAAATCAGGAAGCATAAGAAGAGGGGAGTGAGTAAGCTTCTCTTTAAGGATTTTGAATGAAGTTTCTTGTGCTTCTCCCCACTTGAATCCTACATCCTTTTTGATGATCTCGGTCAGGGGAGCTGCTATAGTGCTGAAATCCTTCACAAAGCGCCTATAGAAACCTGCTAGCCCATGAAAACTCCTCACTTCTCCCACTGTAGTTGGAGTTGGCCACTCTTGTATGGCTTTGATCTTCTCGGGATCAACCTTTACTCCATCTGCACTCACAATAAAGCCTAGGAAAACCAAGTTATCTGTGCAAAAGGTGCACTTCTTTTGATTAGCATAAAGCTTTTCTTTCCTCAAAACATTCAAAACAGACCTAAGATGTTCTATATGATCATCAAGACTCTTGCTATAGACTAGGATATCATCAAAGTACACTACAACAAAGATGCCTATGAATGATCTAAGCACATGATTCATCAACCTCATGAATGTACTAGGAGCGTTGGTTAATCCAAAAGGCATGACTAACCACTCATATAAACCATGCTTAGTTTTGAATGCAGTTTTCCACTCATCTCCCTCTTTCATCCTAATTTGATGATATCCACTCTTAAGATCTATCTTAGAAAATATGGTAGAACCATGCAATTCATCAAGCATATCATCAAGTCTAGGGATAGGGTGTCGATACTTCACTGTTATGTTGTTGATTGCTCTACAATCAACACACATGCGCCAGCTACCATCTTTCTTAGGCACAAGAAGCACTGGTACTGCACATGGACTCAAGCTCTCTCGGATATGACCCTTCTCCATCAGTTCCTCTACTTGTCTTTGCAATTCTCTAGTCTCTACTGGATTAGTTCTGTATGCAGGTCGGTTTGGTAGTGTGGAACCAGGTACAAAGTCTATCTGATGCTCAATCCCACGAACTGGAGGTAAACCATTAGAACTATCTTCTGGAAACACATCTGCATATTCCTGCAAAAGAGAAACTAGTTCACTCGGATGGTCCGGTGTATGATCAGTGGTGGTTAGCAAAGATTCTTTAAACACAAGCAACAAAATAGAGTTTTGAGAGTAGAGAATTCGTTTGACATCTCCCTGTTTGGCATAGAAGCTATGCTGCTTGTTGAGATCAGTTTCGAGTTCAATCTCTTTCTTTTTCTGTAGATGGAGTTGATCCTCTTGCACTTCTTTAGGGGTTAATGGCACCAGCACTGTCTTCTTACCTCTGAATTCAAACGAGTGCTTGTTGGTGAAGCCATCATGTATCACATGTCTATCAGATTGCCATGGTCGTCCGAGAAGAATATGGCTTGCTTCCATAGGTATCACATCACATAAGATCTCATCCTCATATCTCCCTATGGTTATAGGTACCACTACTTGATCAGAGACCCTCATCTCGCCCTGCTCATTAAGCCACTGCAGTCTATATGGTTTTGGATGCTTCTGAACTTGCAAACCCAACTTCTTGACCATAGTCTCACTAGCTACGTTGACACAGCTGCCTCCATCAATGATAAGACTACATACCTTCCCTTGAACCAAGCACCTAGTGTAGAACAAGTTCTCACGCTGCTCAATCTCATCTGCCTTAGTTTGAAGATTCAAAAGCCTTCTTGTACTAACAACCTTCCCTTGACCGGTTCTTCTTCAAACTCTCTTCAGTCTGCTCATGATCAGTATGTATCTTCTCATCTTGAGACATATACTCCCCGGTGTCAAGAAGAATCATCGTCTTCTTATTAGTACACTCATTGGCATAGTGCCCACGCCCTTGACACTTAAAGCACTTGACATCTCGGGTCTTGGAACCAGAGGCTCCTGTCTTTCCTTTGTCCTTGCTGTAGATGTTGCTAGGTTTGGTGTCATCTTTCTGATAAGGTTTACTCTCCTTCTGGTAGTTAGGCTTATCTTCCTTAGGACTTTGGAACCGAGTAGTCCCATAGCTTCCACGTGAATGTCCCTTCCTCTTGAGCTGCTGCTCCACTAGAATGGCCTTATGCAACATCTCTTCTATTTCAACATAGTGTTGCATCTCCACCTTATCTTGTATTTCTCGGTTGAGCCCTCCAAGAAACCTTGACATAGTAGCTTCTCTATCTTCTGAAATACTGGCTCTCAACATCAACAGCTCCATATCTTGATAGTACTCCTCTACGGTCTTAGCTCCTTGAGTGAGTTTTCTTAGTCTCTGGTGAAGATCTCTGTGGTAGTGGCTCGGTACAAACCTCTTGCGCATAAGAGACTTCATCTCACTCCATGTTTCCACTGGATATTCTTGGTTAAGCCGCCTCATGGTAACCAGTTGATCCCACCAGCTCAGAGCATAGTCATAGAACTCAGTTGCAGCAAGTTGGATTCGTTGAGTGTTGGTATAGTTCTTACAATTGAAGACAATCTCAATCTTCTTCTCCCACTCCAAGTAGGCATCCGGATCAACCTTGCCATGAAAAGGAGGTATTTTGAGCTTAACTCCACCAAGCTCTTCTTTCTTAGGTCTCCTAACTTCATGATCACGCCTCTGCCTTCTACTCACTCTAGAAGAAGAAGAACCACTATGTTCAGACCGGCTGCGCTCATAGTAGTTGTCAGTCTCTTGTGATCCAGCATGTTCTCTACGGTCTCTCCTTGGTTCAGGATGATTTTGTGGACTCTGACCTCTTCTTTCTCTCCTAGACTCATTACTATGGCCCTGACCAGTAGCTTGTCTTAGCTCTTGTCTTATCTCATCACGAAGACCCGTGATGCTAGTCTTGATCATCTCAGCCACAGTAGTGATTAGAGTTTGTTGTAACTGCTCGGTCATCTCTTCCCTTAGAAGTCTACTCTTCCTTACAAGTTCTGCTTCCTCATCTGACTCGTTCCCCATTGGTACCTGAGACAAAGAAACAATCAAAACAAGTAAGTTGTTCAAGAAAAATTTTAAAAGGAAACAACTTTGATTAAAAGGAAAACTTGCGATCTAAGGTAACACGATTTGAAAGGATCAATACTTGATAACTTCTATCACACGAAATCGAAATAGATCAAGATCAAATATGATGAAACTTCCTAGATCTATCAGGATTTGATTCAAACAACAACAATAGGTAATTAAACGATTAGATCTAGCGAAATAACTCAAAGATGAACACAGATCAATCGATGGATTCAAAAGAAGTCGAAGGGTTTAAATAAAATCAAAGAGAAATCGAGAACTTCCCTATCCAGAGTGCTCTGATACCACTTAATAAGATCCTAGGATGTATTCTCTGGATGATATGGATAGATCCTTGCAAGATCGAGGCAAAGACTCAAGATCTTCAAGGTAGTGGACTGATGGTTGATTCAAAGAGTTGCGGAAAGACTCCTTGACACTTTTAGATGACTAGATCGGATATGACACACCAACTTAGACACCTAGGGTTTGCTGGATACTACACACCAACAAGATCACTCAAGAACTCGTAAACAAGTTTAAGAGAAAACAGGGTTTTTGATTAAAAGATGATTGCCTAGAAAGAAGCTTGCGACAAGTTTAAATAGAGAGAAGACTTGAACAGGCTCAAGTTCTCGAGATCATTAAAGGGAACACGCTCCCTTGGTAATCAAACAAAGACCAAAGACTAAAATTTAAAGAGTTTGCAACACATAAGAAATAAATAAAGACTATAGATTAAAGATAACATAAGGTAGATATGTGGTTGGTCCAAAGCATCCGAGATGCACCAAGGATACATCATCTAGGTGATATGAAAGTGAACTCATGGCCTCATTAAAAACCTTAGTTGGAAAACCCAGTGGGACAAAACCAACTAAGGGAAAAAGAGTACACACAAGCCACTTGCCTAGATGATGATCAGCTTGAAGGTTCAGCTTGAAGTGTGGTAAGTGTGTCTTGATTGCTCAAGCTACGACCAAGACAATCTTCTTGCTTCCAAGACATCTTAAGTATGTTTCCAACAGCTTCATGGAGTCTTCTTCTCTTTGCACGAGTCATGGGACCTTTTGGAATGACCAAGGCATCTCCATCTTCATCTTGCTTATCCTTGATCACCTCTTCTATATCTTTATCAAGTTGTTGGTCCATGATCACATCAGAGAGGCTAACTATGGTTTCGACAAGTAAAGAGAGTCTTAAGCACTATTCTAATCATGTGGAGTCAAGGGAAGAGTAGGCGCCTTATTTGAAATGCTTGGACAGTATGCTTCACATGCTTGATGCCTTTAGCATCTTGACTAGATCCTCTTTGCCTTTCCAGCCTTGTACAGGCTGTCATGGCGCGTCTCAACTTGATCTACAACGGTCACAAGCTTCCCTCTCTTACCTTCTCCTTGGTGAAGAGTGTTTGACATCTCCTTATCTCTTCTCTTCTCCAATTACCCATTTACCTCAGTAACTCCTCTTTTACCACAGTAACTTAAAGTTACTGTAATAGTAACCACCCAAATAGTAACTTGAGCTCTTTCTCCTCTTCTCCTTTCCATGTTAACTTCTTCTCTATCTCATAAATATAATCACCTCAACTCAACACTCCCCCTCAAGCTTGACCATGTGAAACAAGTCAAGCTTGGAAAGCCATGAGATCTTCCTCATTAAAAACCTCACCAAGGAAAACCCTTTGGGACAAAACCTTGATGAGGGAAAAAGAGTGAAGACCTCATAGCTAAGGGGATCAGCTCCTCTTGCTCAAATCAATGAGGCCCAACCTGATATGGATGGACTCCATTGTCTTCTGCCTCGCAGCCTTGGTGAACACATCAGCCAACTGATCTTCACTTCTTGTGTAGCATGGTAAGATAACCCCAAGCACAATCATCTGTCTGACCTTGTGACAATCAACCTCTATATGCTTTGTCCTCTCATGGAACACTGAGTTGGATGCAATGTGGATAGCTGCTTGGTTATCACAATGCATAGTCATTGGTGTAGCTTGATCAATCTCTAAATGCTTCAGAATCCCCTTGATCCATACAAGCTCATTGGTTAGCTTCAGCATGGCTCTGTACTCGGCTTCAGCACTAGAACAAGAGACCACCTTCTGCTTCTTACTCTTCCAAGTAACCAAGTTCCCACCAATGAAAGTACAGTAGCCAGTGGTTGATCTTCTATCAGCTCTATCTCCTGCCCAATCAGCATCACAATAGCCCACCACTTCTGTACTCTTATTGCAACCCATCCAAACTCCAAGACCTTGTGTACCATTCAGATACATCAATAGTCTTTCCACCATGCGCCAGTGATGCTCTTTTGGAGCTTGCATATGCTGGCTCACCTGGTTCACAGCAAAACAAATATCAGGCCGAGTGATTGTTAAGTAGATCAACTTACCAACAAGCTTTCTATAAAGCTTGGGATCATGGAAGAGTTTGCTATCTTCAATCTCCCCCTCACGTGGAACCTTGTACCCATCCTCCATGGGCATCTTAGCTACCTTGCCTCCATATGCACCTGCATCTTTCAAAAGATCAAGTGTATATTTCCTTTGAGAGATAAACAATCCTTCCTTAGCTCTACACAACTCAATACCAAGGAAGTATTTCATCTCTCCTAAGTCTTTAATATCAAAGACAGATTTTAGAAACTCCTTAGTAGCCTTGATACCTGTTTTATCAGAACCAGTGATGATAATATCATCTACATATACAAGGATTACAATGATACCTGAGGATGTGACCAGTGTAAAGAGAGTATGATCAAGTTCTGACTTCCTGAAACCTCTACCATTCAAGGTTGTGCTCAGTTTGTGGTACCAAGCTCTAGGAGATTGTTTGAGACCATAGATTGCCTTCTTTAATCTCAAAACATTTCCCTTCTTCACTAGATGCTCAAGACCAGGAGGTGGCAACATGTATACTTCATCTTCTAGCTCTCCTTGTAGAAAAGCATTCTTGACATCCATTTGCCAAAGATCCCACTCAAGGTTCACTGCCAATGATAAGACAACTCGGATTGTATGGAGTTTGGCCACTGGTGCAAATGTATCAATGTAGTCCTCTCCATATGTTTGAGTGAACCCTCTTGCTACCAATCTTGTCTTGCGCCTATCTATCTTTCCATTTGGTAGATACTTGATAGTAAAGATCCACCTACTAGATACAGCTCTTTTTCCCTTTGGCAAGGCACTCTCATACCATGTATCATTCTTGATCATAGCATCTGCTTCAGCATTGACTGAGTCTCTCCACTCTTGTATAAGCATTGCTTCTTCATAGCTTCTTGGAACATAACTCTCATCCAAGCTCACTTGAAAAGCACAATGCTCTTCTGGATATTGAGCAAAGGAACACACAGCTTGAGAAGGATGCTCCACAGCCTGGGCATTGTAGTACACTCTAGTGTTTACCCAGTTGGAAGCATCCCTCTTAACTCTTGTGCTCCTTCTCAAAGCTGGTGCTGGAACATCTTGTACTACTGGCTCGGATTGCTCTTGTTCTTGCACCACTGGTTCAGATACTTCCCCACTTTCTTCACTAGCAGTTGGCTGACTTTCTTCAGCTCCATCACTAGCTGCCACACCTTGATCATGAGAACCACCCGAGCTCTCTTCTTCAGTTGAACTCTCTCCCCCCACATGATCAAGGTTGGTAGGTTCCTGATCCACTTCTTGACCTCTTGGTGGTGTTCTTGCTGTATTTACCCGAGACTGATCCTGGGTCATATTGATTCCAAGCCCCTCTAAGATGGTTCTCAATGTAGAAGCTCTATCTGAGGTAAGATCCTTCAAATCTTCCTGATTCTGCTCCTCATAATAACCTCTTTCTTCTATGAACTTCACTTCTCTTGATACTAACACTCTTCTTGTGTCAGGATCATAGCATTTGTACCCCTTTTGTGTGTGGGAATATCCCACAAACATTGCCTTCTTGCTTCTTGCTTCCAGCTTGTTTCTCAACTCACTAGGCACCATCACATAGCACAAACATCCAAACACTCTCATATGCTCCAAGGAAGGTTTGTAGTTGTTCAATACCTCAAATGGAGCCTGCCCTTTCAAGACCAGTGTAGGAGTTCGGTTGATCAGATAGCATGCTGTGACCACAGCATCACTCCAAAATCTCTTAGGAACCTTAGACTGGAGCATCAATGTCCTTGCCACTTCCATGAGGTGTCTGTTCTTTCTTTCAGCTACACCATTCTGTTGAGGTGTGTAAGGACAACTTGTTTGCTGCAAGATTCCATGAGAAGAGAGGTGTTGCTTGAAGGCATTTCCAGTGTACTCCCCACCATTATCAGACCTGAGAATTTTAATCTTGGCATGATATTGGTTAGTCACATAAGCTTGAAAATTTTTAAATGCATCAAGTACCCTATCTTTGGTTGGAATAAGAGTTAGCCAGGTGTATTTAGATTTTTCATCAATGAAAGAGACATAATACTTATGAGAATCTCTAGACAAGCAAGGAGCAGTCCAAACATCAGAGTGAATAAGATCAAAGCAGTTCTCATAAACAGTAGAAGAGTTTGGAAAAACAGTTTTACAATGCTTGCCTAAAATACAAGCCTCACAATCATTATTCTCAAAAGAAACACCTGGCAACATCAGTTTAAAAGCCTTATTATGAGGGTGTCCTAGTCTAGCATGCCACAATGCATCTTTGCTTAAACTAGTAGCAGAAGTCGAAGTAAAAGAACAGCTAAAGCTTGAAATAGGAGCAAGATCTTCAAGTAAGTATAGTTCTCCTTTGGTCACTCCTTTTCCAATCAACTTGCTGCTTTTAATATCCTGAAACTTCACATCATCAGGACTAAAGATAACATTACATTGCAAATCAGTTGCACATCTTTTAACAGATAACAAATTTGAAGCAAACTCAGGCATATAAAGAGCTTTAGACTCTTTATCAAACAGTTTAAGACTTCCTATTCCTCTAATAGGAATCCTATCACCATTTGCAATCATCACATGACCATCATGAGGAAGAATGTCTCTAATCAACCTAGTGTCACTTATCATGTGATGAGATGCACCAGAATCAACTATCAATGGCTTTGATGCATGAGACTTAGCAATGAGAGCAAGAATGCTAGATGGTTTGAAATGATAATCATAATCAGTCCTAGCAAGACTAGCAATACTAGGAACCTTATGCATATCTTTCAACTTATCAACCATGCTATCAATGCTATCAAAATTCACAGGATTATCTATCATCCTAGCACCAAATGAATAGCCAAAGTAGTTACCAGAGTTACCATTCTCCTTAAAGAGCTTTATGAGAGCATCAAGGTCGGATCTCTTGATGTATTCCTTGAGAGAATTGTGAGAATATGATGTGAGAGTAAAGGAGAACAGAGTATGGGCGAGTTTAGTGATGGAGAGAATAAGAGTTTCTGTGAGAATCAAAGAGAGAGTAATGGACAGTAAGTGAGTATTTGGAGTATTGTTTGAGAGATTAAGTAACCAGAGAGTGTTAGAGACTTAGAACAGAGTATATTGAAGTGAGAGAACTCCTCTCCTTGACCAATTTCGTGATACAAGAAGGCATTATATAGCCAAACACATACAGCAACCCTAATCAATTGAATAACAATATCATAAACTAATATATCCTAGGGAAACAAGAAACAACTATTTCTGGAAGAAGACAAGGGAGTAATGGACAGTAAGTGAGTATTTGGAGTATTGTTTGAGAGATTAAGTAACCAGAGAGTGTTAGAGACTTAGAACAGAGTATATTGAAGTGAGAGAACTCCTCTCCTTGACCAATTTCGTGATACAAGAAGGCATTATATAGCCAAACACATACAGCAACCCTAATCAATTGAATAACAATATCATAAACTAATATTATCCTAGGGAAACAAGAAACAACTATTTCTGGAAGAAGACAAGGGACTGAGCTGCAGACTGGGTGAGATAGAGACAGGTCCTAACAGCTCTTTGCAGCTCACATGTGATCTCAGTTTGAATTCAAACCAGAAGTCTTGGCGCCAACTCTTCAACCACTCTTTGAAGTATTTTCGACAGGAACTCCCCATCTTTGTACCAACATGATCATGACCCTATTTTTGCACTTTCTTTATCTTGATCCTGATCTTGCACAATCTTCTCTTTAGTGATTAAAGGCTGACCCGGACACTGCTTGTTTCATGATCTCCCTTGTGCACTCTTTGGGCATCATTTCTTTTGCACCAACTTTGCACAAGTACACCATGATCATTCTCAGCTTGCGCTTCTCCCTTCTTCATTCCAACACTCCCCCTCAAGCTTGACCATAGGAGATCCTTGGACAAGCTTGGAACTATGAAGAAGCTCCCTCATTAAAAAAAAACCTTGCAAAGAAAACCTCATGGGATAAAACTTTGCAAGGGAAAAAGAGTAGAGTTCAACACAGCCTAGGGATTGGCCAGTGAGTCTAAGGAACTCAGATAACTCATGGTGGAGTCCTTAGACTCTGGATCATGGCCTGACTTGTGCTGCAAGGATGAACTCCATAACTTGCACACACCAACATCTCGGAACTCTTCTTTAGGCCGGTTGTGTCTCCCCCTCTCTTCTGACTACTCGCCATCTTGAAAGGGCTTAGGGACCACCAACATCTACTTCAGAGAGCTCCAACTAAGGTACCTGATACATTATCCCAAAGGTGCATCAGTTCTTAAGGCAAAGAATTCAATCACATCAAGCTCAATAACATTTTAAGTATAAGAACCATCATGAATGTATTGAGATGAGTTTAAGGCACTTCCCTTTCATCAGTATGGTGGGGAGTGAACTCCACTTGAATCCCCACTTGGTAAGGACACAATCCGGATCATGGAAGCTCAATCTCATGCTTGGAACTGGGAAATAGAAGGACCAAGCTCGTATGGAAGGCATATGTTCTCTAGATGGCTTCTTTGAACCGGTTGGTAATGAGTTTCAAATTGTTCCTCTTGAACACTTCTTCTTTCACAGCTTGTCTCCCCCTTGCTTCTAGCTTCTTGCCTTCTTCTTGGTTGAGATCAAGCCAACATGTCTTTGAGATGATAATGAGGAGTGTCTACCCTCCTGGCTTTCACTTGAATCCCCCACTTCAATCCCTTTCTGAATGGGCTTGCAAGGCACTTGTAATACAGACTTTGTAGGGCCAATTGCTTCACCATCAAATAACCTTTGAGCTTCTTCTTATGACATGAGCTTGTCTCCCCCTTTCTTCTGGCTTCTTGCCTCCAATTAGGGGTTGAGACAAAGCTTGCCTTTGTTCATGAGCTCAATAGGTACCTGATTCAATAGTGCAAAAAATGCATGTATAAATTCTCAAGGGGCAAACCTATTCACACATAAGAATAAGGATGGTTTTAGGTACTTCCCTTGCATCAGTTTCTAGAATGTTGTTGAGGAGTGCTGAGCACTTGAATTCTCCACGCTTTTCTTCTCTCAACCAGCCTTGCATTGTTCTCTTGAATTTTAATCATGAAGGGGGACTTTGCAGCTCCATGATCTGCCACCATCATGTGATTGCTCAGCCAAGAATATCCCTAATTGAATAATCCTTATATCCTTGCATCTGACTGGTGAGCACATTGAGGAGTGACAGCATTTCCATACTGATCACTTTGACCCTCTTTAAAATTTCCAACCTCTTGATGGCCTTCTATGAGGAAATGAGACACTGAACACTGAAAGCTTCATGGATCTTCTGGTAGCTCACTGATATTCCCCTCCTTTCACACAACCTCCTGCTGTGTTCAAGTGCTTGGACTTTACCACCATATTGCATTCACAGAACACTGAAAGCTTCACAGAGATACCAGCTTCTTCTTGAGTCTCGGTTGCTTCTTCTTCATCAGTAGCTATCTTGAGAACTGCCTTTCACCAGATTAGCTCCCCTTCTTTGAAGAACAACCAAGTACTCTCCTACTGATCATTGAAGCTTCTCAATACTCCCCCACAAGCTTGGGACTGAGTATAGGAAGAACCAAGCTTGGAAGGATGATAGCTTCATGATCAGATCACAACATCAAACCATTACACTCTCACTACTGGTTCTGCCATCTTCACGGAATGCTTGTGTCTTCATAAGCTCTCCACAACCACCTCAACACCTGAGGCCGCTTTGCTAGAGTACCTTCTTCATGCACAGCCAAGACTGCTCTGAACAGTCTCTTCGCTAGACACGCCACTGCCTAAACCCCTGATAGCTTCATCTTCATTCTTTGGTAATGGTAAGGAGGGAAAAAGGTCTTGAACTTTGGCTCCTTAGGTCACTCACATGATTCCCACCTTAAGCTTGAATTGAGTATAGATTCAAGCTTGAAAATGTGCCTCACTAAGCTTAAATTCAGGAGCACACCACCCTAACAGCTGCGCTTAAATCACTGATTCACCATCTGCCTTCAGCTTCAAGTACCATTGGATCACCGGTCTTCCTCTTGACTTAAGTGGTAACCTTCTTTTCTTGTGTGTCTTGGACCAGGAGCTCAACAACCCTCTTGGTCTGCGCTTCTTATAACCAGTCCCTACATCACAAGCAACTCTCATTGTCTTTTGTTGTGTGTCTTGGACCAGGAGCTCAACAACCCACTTGGTCTGCGCTTCTTATAACCAGTCCCTACATCACAAGCAACTCTCATTGTCTCTTACAATGGACCAAACCTTTCTCTTGTCTTGTGAAAGATGTATGAACTCAGATCACATCCTGAAACAACACTCAACCTCCAAACAAGATAAGACACACACTAGGATCAGACCTTGGTAAAACACCAATCCTGATCCCAATGTTATATATAAAAAAAAATGCAATGGACAGAATCTAAACAACTCATTCAAATCAAATCCATGCAACCAACTCTCTAAATGCACATGAATGAAAACTCATTACAGACAAGGCAATTAGGCTAATTTTAATGATCATTTAGGCAACAATATGAATAAATGACAACCAGAGACTAGAAAACACATCTAATCACCTTACACAATTTACGAATGCACCACTGGACCAGGAACAACAAATGGATGCAAAGGAAATATCAGAGACAATTTTAAAGATGCAATACAAGACCAGGAAACACTCCTAGACCTCTATCAATGAAACAAAACAGACACAGAGACTAAGCAACTCACTTAGACCAATTTAAAAACAGAACAACACAACTTAAGTATCATGGGACAGAAACTGGGTTCAACAACTCTAGCAACTTGAACCTGTCCCAAGGATACCAAACAATCTCAGTGTCTAGACACCTCGCCTAGAACACTCACAGCACAATAATTTAATCTAAGGCAATAACTAGACATGACTATGCTAGCTAGCTTAGAAACAAATCAAAACAAAACCACACACACAACTTTTGTAACATGGGACAGAAACTAGGTTCAACAACACTAGCAACATGAGCCTGTCCCAAGAACAAAACAAATCACACAACACAAATAATTAAACTAGAACCTGAACTAGACAAGACCTTGCTAGTAAATTCCTAGAACAAAACACACACAACCAGAAACAATTTAAACAATTAAACAAGCTCAAATTAAAGTTCAGGAGGTTAGCTTACAACTCAAGGAACCTGAGCTAGTTCCTTGTACCTCCATGGACATGGTTCATCTGAACTTGGCAGGTTTGAGGTGTGGGTGAAGTTCCCAACACTTCTCCTTTGTGTGTTTTTCCTTCATGTCAGGAACACACTTAAACTCCCTCCTGTCCTCTTGCTGGTCGTGGGTCTTGGTGGTTAGAGAATGAGCTCCAGCTTTGTTGGCCAGAGAATAGTTTGAACAGCCTAGCTTTGAAGCTTCTTCAGTAACCTTGCTCCAAAAATGGTTTCTTCCATGAATTTTCTTCAGCAATTTGAACCAGAGGAGGTGGTTTAGTATCTTCTTTGTACCCTTGGCAGTCTCTTGGGTTGCCATTTCTTTTGTGTTCTCCATCTTGAAGAGTTTTTGGACCAGTGGACAATAGAATGTTCCTACTGGTTTTGCAACAGACTGGACTTTGATGAGGCTTGCTGGACTAATCTGAAGCCTTCTTGAGTTCCAGACACTAAATTTCTCCTTCATCTTGAGTTCTGGTGAATCTCTTCTCTCCTGGAAAAGCTTTGGACCAGAGGATACAAGGATGAACAGAAACAGTTTTAAAGAGTAATAAGAACTGGAAATGATTTGCGGAAGCTTTATAGGTTCTCAAGAGCTTGTTGCTCTGATACCATGAGAGAATTGTGAGAATATGATGTGAGAGTAAAGGAGAACAGAGTATGGGCGAGTTTAGTGATGGAGAGAATAAGAGTTTCTGTGAGAATCAAAGAGAGAGTAATGGACAGTAAGTGAGTATTTGGAGTATTGTTTGAGAGATTAAGTAACCAGAGAGTGTTAGAGACTTAGAACAGAGTATATTGAAGTGAGAGAACTCCTCTCCTTGACCAATTTCGTGATACAAGAAGGCATTATATAGCCAAACACATACAGCAACCCTAATCAATTGAATAACAATATCATAAACTAATATTATCCTAGGGAAACAAGAAACAACTATTTCTGGAAGAAGACAAGGGACTGAGCTGCAGACTGGGTGAGATAGAGACAGGTCCTAACAGCTCTTTGCAGCTCACATGTGATCTCAGTTTGAATTCAAACCAGAAGTCTTGGCGCCAACTCTTCAACCACTCTTTGAAGTATTTTCGACAGGAACTCCCCATCTTTGTACCAACATGATCATGACCCTATTTTTGCACTTTCTTTATCTTGATCCTGATCTTGCACAATCTTCTCTTTAGTGATTAAAGGCTGACCCGGACACTGCTTGTTTCATGATCTCCCTTGTGCACTCTTTGGGCATCATTTCTTTTGCACCAACTTTGCACAAGTACACCATGATCATTCTCAGCTTGCGCTTCTCCCTTCTTCATTCCAACATTCCTGATCAGAGTTGTTGCGGATGGTAGGTGCACCAGAGTAAGCTACCAGAGACTCCCCATCACCAGTATCTCCCCTTGTCACCTCTTGACTCTTACTAGTACCAGCTCCACTTGATCCTCCACTTGCACACTCTGACATATGAGCTCTTGCTTCCCGGTCCTTCATGAACTTAGCTGGCTTCAAATGGGGGTGGAGAATCCAGCAGCTACTCTTCTTGTGGCCATGCTTCTTACAATGGTCACAATTCCCATTGAACTTCTCATATTTGCCTTGTATGGCTTTATTAGCTTGCGGACCTTCACCATGTTCAGCTTGAGATGCTTGATTAGCCAATGATAGCTCTCCCTTTCTTCCAAATAAGCCAATGGAGCCCTGCTCCTTTTGAATCCGAGAGCATACTTCTTCCAAGTCCGGGAGATCATCATCTCTCAACATGTGCTGAATGAGACCATTGTATGCTGGATTCAGTGTCAACAACAGACCAAAGACCTTGTCTTGTTCCCTTCTCTTGTTAAGCTCCTCAGCATCAGTAGTGGTCGGCCTCAGCATCTCTAGCTCTGACCATAGAGACCTAAACCTTCCGAGATGCTTAGTGAACTCCATGTCTTCTTGTGCAAGGCTATTGATTGCTTGCTTCACTTCAAAGACTCTACTGAGGTTTGAAGTGTTTCCATACACCTTTTTCAAGGTATCCCATAGCTCCTTAGCTGACTCACAGTAGCTATAAGCATCCAAGATGGATGGTTCCAATGAAGCGTGCAAGAAAGACATCACCAGCATATCTTCCTGCTCCCACTTCTCTACATCAACACTTGAGACTTCTTCCTTGTCTCTCTTCAACTCTCCGAGCTTTGGAGCTTCACCCTTGGTGATATGACTCCATAAACCCTTACAACCCACTGTGGTTCTCACCATCCGAGACCACACAAGATAGTTGGTTCCCTTGAACACAACAGCAACTTTCATATGCATACTTCCTTCCATGTCTAAAACCACAACGATCCTAGTACTCTAACTCTTCACCCACAAAGCTTTCTCAACCCACAAACAAGTCTCTATCTTGCCAAAGATATCAACTTGAACCGCAAAGACTAAAGCAAACACCTTTCTACACCTAGCTACCCGATTGTATCTCCTTCAAAGATAACAAACTTGAACTGAGTAACCTTAGCTTGAACTGGCTGGAAAGGATCTTGAGCTTGAGTCTTCACACCACGAACGTAAGTAACACACTTCTCTAGCTTCAACACACTAGAACGGTTTCGTTTTGAACTTGAGAATCTTCACACAACCCGGGAAGAGAAGAACTTTGAAGAACAGCAGCAAGAACACCAAGAACACCAAGTTTCTCTTTGGATCTTCACTAAGGAATCACCAAAGAGCTCACACGAACTCAGATTGTCTTCAACCTGGCTCTGATACCATATTATTTTGTATGATCTGAGTGTAAAAGAAGATTAAAGGAGACTAAAGAGAGATTAAGAGATTGAAAAGTCTAGAAATGATTCTCAGATGTAATAGTAACTAGATGTAATAGTAACCAGAGACATAACTTTCATAGATTGATAATGAGTGAGGGTTTACAAATATATAGTGAGAGGCTAACTATGGTTTCGACAAGTAAAGAGAGTCTTAAGCACTATTCTAATCATGTGGAGTCAAGGGAAGAGTAGGCGCCTTATTTGAAATGCTTGGACAGTATGCTTCACATGCTTGATGCCTTTAGCATCTTGACTAGATCCTCTTTGCCTTTCCAGCCTTGTACAGGCTGTCATGGCGCGTCTCAACTTGATCTACAACGGTCACAAGCTTCCCTCTCTTACCTTCTCCTTGGTTAAGAGTGTTTGACATCTCCTTATCTCTTCTCTTCTCCAATTACCCATTTACCTCAGTAACTCCTCTTTTACCACAGTAACTTAAAGTTACTGTAATAGTAACCACCCAAATAGTAACTTGAGCTCTTTCTCCTCTTCTCCTTTCCATGTTAACTTCTTCTCTATCTCATAAATATAATCACCTCAACTCAACAGTGGTTTATCCTGGTTGATAAGACTCATGAAGATAATAGCATATGTCCGAACAGGCTAATCTGGAATCATCTGGATAGAAGGTGGGATATCTTTTAGCTCACAACACTTATGAGATTTATTCAACTTCCTGGTTATTCTCCACTGATTAGTGGTTCCAAATAAAGCTTCTTAGATCGTGGTTCATCCTGGTTTGATAAGAATCATGAAGATATTGCCATATGTCCGAACAGGCTAATCTGGAATCATCTGGATAGAAAGTGGGATATCTTCTTACTCACAACTCCTATGAGATTTATTCAACTTCCTGGTTATTCTCCACTGAATAGTGGTTCCAAATAAAGCTTCTTAGATCGTGGTTCATCCTGGTTTGATAAGAATCATGAAGATAATGGCATATGTCCGAACAGGCTAATCTGGAATCATCTGGATAGAAAGTGGGATATCTTCTTACTCACAACTCCTATGAGATTTATTCAACTTCCTGGTTATTCTCCACTGATTAGTGGTTCCCAATCAAGCTTCTTATATATGGTTCATCCTGGTTTGATAAGAATCATGAAGATATTGCCATATGTCCGAACAGGCTAATCTGGAATCATCTGGATAGAAAGTGGGATATCTTCTTACTCACAACTCCTATGAGATTTATTCAACTTCCTGGTTATTCTCCACTGATTAGTGGTTCCAAATAAAGCTTCTTAGATCGTGGTTCATCCTGGTTTGATAAGAATCATGAAGATAATGGCATATGTCCGAACAGGCTAATCTGTAATCATCTGGATAGAAGGTGGGATATCTTGTTGCTCACAACACTTATGAGATTTATTCAACTTCCTGGTTATTCTCCACTGATTAGTGGTTCCAAATAAAGCTTCTTAGATCGTGGTTCATCCTGGTTTGATAAGAATCATGAAGATATTGCCATATGTCCGAACAGGCTAATCTGGAATCATCTGGATAGAAAGTGGGATATCTTCTTCCTCACAACTCCTATGAGATTTATTCAACTTCCTGGTTATTCTCCACTGATTAGTGGTTCCAAATAAAGCTTCTTAGATCGTGGTTCATCCTGGTTTGATAAGAATCATGAAGATAATGGCATATGTCCGAACAGGCTAATCTGGAATCATCTGGATAGAAAGTGGGATATCTTCTTACTCACAACTCCTATGAGATTTATTCAACTTCCTGGTTATTCTCCACTGATTAGTGGTTCCAAATAAAGCTTCTTAGATCGTGGTTCATCCTGGTTTGATAAGAATCATGAAGATATTGCCATATGTCCGAACAGGCTAATCTGGAATCATCTGGATAGAAAGTGGGATATCTTCTTACTCACAACTCCTATGAGATTTATTCAACTTCCTGGTTATTCTCCACTGATTAGTGGTTCCAAATAAAGCTTCTTAGATCGTGGTTCATCCTGGTTTGATAAGAATCATGAAGATATTGCCATATGTCCGAACAGGCTAATCTGGAATCATCTGGATAGAAAGTGGGATATCTTCTTACTCACAACTCCTATGAGATTTATTCAACTTCCTGGTTATTCTCCACTGATTAGTGGTTCCAAATAAAGCTTCTTAGATCGTGGTTCATCCTGGTTTGATAAGAATCATGAAGATATTGCCATATGTCCGAACAGGCTAATCTGGAATCATCTGGATAGAAAGTGGGATATCTTCTTACTCACAACTCCTATGAGATTTATTCAACTTCCTGGTTATTCTCCACTGATTAGTGGTTCCAAATAAAGCTTCTTATATATTGGTTCATCCTGGTTTGATAAGAATCATGAAGATATTGCCATATGTCCGAACAGGCTAATCTGGAATCATCTGGATAGAAAGTGGGATATCTTCTTACTCACAACTCCTATGAGATTTATTCAACTTCCTGGTTATTCTCCACTGATTAGTGGTTCCAAATAAAGCTTCTTAGATCGTGGTTCATCCTGGTTTGATAAGAATCATGAAGATAATGGCATATGTCCGAACAGGCTAATCTGGAATCATCTGGATAGAAAGTGGGATATCTTCTTACTCACAACTCCTATGAGATTTATTCAACTTCCTGGTTATTCTCCACTGATTAGTGGTTCCAAATAAAGCTTCTTAGATCGTGGTTCATCCTGGTTTGATAAGAATCATGAAGATATTGCCATATGTCCGAACAGGCTAATCTGGAATCATCTGGATAGAAAGTGGGATATCTTCTTACTCACAACTCCTATGAGATTTATTCAACTTCCTGGTTATTCTCCACTGATTAGTGGTTCCAAATAAAGCTTCTTAGATCGTGGTTCATCCTGGTTTGATAAGAATCATGAAGATATTGCCATATGTCCGAACAGGCTAATCTGGAATCATCTGGATAGAAAGTGGGATATCTTCTTACTCACAACTCCTATGAGATTTATTCAACTTCCTGGTTATTCTCCACTGATTAGTGGTTCCCAATAAAGCTTCTTATATATGGTTCATCCTGGTTTGATAAGAATCATGAAGATATTGCCATATGTCCGAACAGGCTAATCTGGAATCATCTGGATAGAAAGTGGGATATCTTCTTACTCACAACTCCTATGAGATTTATTCAACTTCCTGGTTATTCTCCACTGATTAGTGGTTCCAAATAAAGCTTCTTATATATTGGTTCATCCTGGTTTGATAAGAATCATGAAGATATTGCCATATGTCCGAACAGGCTAATCTGGAATCATCTGGATAGAAAGTGGGATATCTTCTTACTCACAACTCCTATGAGATTTATTCAACTTCCTGGTTATTCTCCACTGATTAGTGGTTCCAAATAAAGCTTCTTAGATCATTGTTCATCCTGGTTTGATAAGAATCATGAAGATAATGGCATATGTCCGAACAGGCTAATCTGTAATCATCTGGATAGAAAGGTGGGATATCTTCTTGCTCACAACACTATGAGATTTATTCAACTTCCTGTTATTCTCCACTGATTAGTGGTTCCAAATAAAGCTTCTTAGATCGTGGTTCATCCTGGTTTGATAAGAATCATGAAGCTATTGCCATATGTCCGAACTGATATTTTGGAGATTAGTAAGTGTATTAAGAGAATAGAGGAGAGAATCCGAGAGTAGAGACCAGAATAAGAGAGATTTGTATAAAGAACTATTTGAGAATCATGATGAACAAGAGAGAGAGTTGTGTAGAGAGATAAACTCTTGATTAATTATTATGAGAGCTCAGTACAGGATATATAAAGGGAGATTACATAAGGGTTTGCGCAACTAATCACTATGCAAAGCATGTGAGGTCAAAGGTAAACACTAGGCTGAGATTAAACACATGCTTGATGCCAAAGGTATCTTGACTAGATGCTGTTTGCTTTACAGCCTGTTCACAGCTCAAATGGGCGCGCCACTTCTTCCCTCTAACGGTCACAAACCCCATTTGAACTATGCAAACCTTCCTTCTCAACCCAAGGCTCCCTCATTGCTCTCACTCGCCAAGTTACCTTACTGCACAACTCATTGATATAGGCACAAAGAGGCCCTTGCTCAAGCTGGTTGGATAGTGGTGAGGATCAAAGAACCGGTTGCTAATGAAGTGGAGTGAGATGGAAGGATCTGATGTAGAGGATGGTTTGAGTGAAGGATCCGGTTGTATTGAGACTCGCAAAGACACCAATGGAGGATGGAAAGCACCACTTGATCGAATAACCAACTTGATACTTCAAGGGATGAAAGATGGCGTGTTGATGAATGATGGATCCTTGTTGCTTGTTCGTATAAACAACTCAACAATGATATAGAGATGGATAGATGGAGTGAAGGTTGATTGAATCACACAATCAAAGAGATGGATCGAGGTGAAACCACAAACTCTATGGAGAGGAGTTTGATAAATCACGATTTGCTTGGAGGCTGCTTCTCACAAACTCTCAAAGACTTTAGGTTTAGTTGCTAGGGGCAAACTGACTCATATATTTCATAAAGGTTAAAGATACATGACTGCTTATAAGGGACTTATATAGTGTCCAATGCAGTTGTGCCCTTCTAGGGGTCTTGAAGCAAAAACAATACAAAGACTCGATCTAGGACTTAAGAAAGCATAGGCTAAACAATGCCTGACTCAACGAAATGAAATAAAAGAAATAAAATGTCTCAAGACCCTGCAAGATAAACCATAGGATATAAATCATAATGTAAATGGACTTACCTTACTTACCTTGATGCGGATGAGATTTGAAAAGAAGGTAGCCGTTGGAGAGGAGCCTCTTTTGATCTTGTGAAGTGATGTCGTTTGAAGGCTTGCTCTTCTCTTCTCAATGCTCACCGTTTCACTTAGGCGTGATGACAAATAAGGAAACCATTCCTTTGTGAGGAAGAATGGACCATATATTATCATCATCCTTTGGACCAACTTGTATAACATAAGCTTCATCTTTATTAGCTTCTCCTCCGGTTATAGTGAATTGATCCATGCGGTTTGTGATGGCTTCTAGCTTGGTGTTGATGTTGCTCTTGATGAGAAGAACTTCTATGGCTTTGTTAAAGCTGGCAGTAACACCTCTAGTTCCTGATCTTGTCCTTGGAGCTTGTCTAAGTGTGGGGATGTTGATGTCTGGTTCTATGTCCTCATCATTCTCTCCCTCTTGAGAAGGTTCTGACCTCAGAACAGTTTCATCTGCATGAAAGTAAGATAAATCTGACACATTGAAAGTAGAAGAAACATTAAACTCAACCGGCAGCTCCAATTGATAGGCATTGTCATTGATCTTCTTCAAGACTTTGAATGGGCCATCTCCTCTTGGTGAGAGCTTGGACTTCCTTTGCTTTGGGAACCTCTCGGACCTCATATGTAACCAAACCCAATCTCCTGGTTCAAATGAAACCTCCTTTCTTCCCTTGTCACCTTGCTTCTTGTTTTGCTCATTTTGCTTCTCTAGGTTCTCCTTAACCTTCTGGTGGATTTTCTTCATAAGTTCAGCCTTAGTCTCACCATCAGTACTCACCATTTGATCCTTTTGTGGTAGAATAGGAGAGAGATCTAAAGGAGTCATTGGCTTAAAACCATACACAATCTCAAAAGGTGAAAGTTTAGTAGCTGAATGAGGAACTCTATTATAAGCAAATTCAATGAAAGGTAAACAATCAAGCCAATTCCTCAAGTTCTTACCAACCGTGGCTCTCAAGAGAGTGGATAGAGTGCGGTTAACAACCTCAGTTTGTCCATCAGTTTGAGGATGGCAAGTGGTAGAGAACAAGAGCTTGGTACCCAACTTCCTCCAAATGGTCCTCCAAAAGTGGCTCAAGAACTTTGTGTCCCTGTCAGAAACAATAGTTCTAGGAATACCATGAAGCTTAACCACTTCCTTAAAGAATAAATCAGCAGTTTGAGTAGCATCATTAGTCTTATTGCAAGGAATAAAATGAGCCATCTTAGAAAACCTGTCCACCACAACAAAGATGGAGTCCTTGTTCCTGATCTTTGGCAAACCTAAAACAAAATCCATGGAAATATCTACCCAAGGTAGGTCAGGAATAGGTAAAGGAATGTAAAGACCATGAGGATGTAACCTGGATTTAGCTTTGAGACAAACAATGCATCTTGCGCATAGCTTCTCAACATCTCTTCTCAAGTGTGGCCAATAGAAGTGTTCTGCCACTATACTCAAGGTTTTGTCACGTCCAAAGTGTCCCATAAGTCCACCACCATGTGCTTCTCTCAAGATCAAGTCTCGCATGGAACCTTGTGGGATACACAACCTCTTATCTTTAAATAGAAACTCATCATGCTGATAGAAGGATCCGAATGCTGCTTGCTTGCATTGCTTGTAGATGTCTCCAAAGTCTGGATCTTCTTGGTATTGCTCTTTGATGTGCTCAAACCCCATTACCTTGGCCTCCATCAAAGATATAAGCGCATGCCTTCTTGACAAAGCATCAGCTACAATGTTCTCCTTTCCTTTCTTGTACTTGATGATATAAGGAAAAGATTCCACAAACTCTAGCCACCTTGCGTGCCTCTTCTTCAAGGTAGTTTGTCCTCTCAAATACTTGAGTGTCTCGTGGTCAGTGTGGATCACAAACTCCTTAGAGAGTAGATAGTGCTGCCAAGTCTCCAATGACCTCACTAGTGCATATAACTCTTTATCATAGGTAGGATAGTTGAGTGTAGCTCCATGTAACTTCTCACTGAAGAATGCTACTGGCTTTCCTCCTTGAGTCAACACTGCTCCAATACCTGTCCCTGATGCATCACATTCAATCTCAAAAGTTTTGTTAAAATCAGGTAAGACTAAAACAGGAGCATTAGTTAAACTATCTTTGAGGTTTTGAAAAGCCTCATCCTGTTCACTTCCCCATTTGAAAGCCACATCTTTCTTGATTACTGAAGTTAATGGGGCTGCTATGGTGCTGAAGTCTCGGACAAATCTTCTATAGAAGCTTGCTAGTCCATGGAAACTCCTCACATGACCTATTGTAGTTGGCGTGGGCCACTCTTGTACTGCTTTGATCTTCTCTTCATCCACCTTTAGACCCTGTGAACTAACAACAAAGCCTAGGAAAACTAGTTGATCAGTGCAAAAGGTACATTTCTTGAGATTAGCATAAAGATGCTCTTGGCGCAAGGTTTCCAAAACCTTTTCAAGATGAATAAGATGATCTTCTAAGCTGTTGCTATAGACTAAGATATCATCAAAGTATACAACTACAAACTTACAGATGTACTCCCTTAGAACATGGTTCATGAGGCGCATGAAAGTGCTTGGAGCATTGGTAAGACCAAATGGCATGACTAGCCATTCATAGAGACCTCTCTTGGTCTTGAAAGCAGTCTTCCACTCATCTCCTTCTTTCATTCTTACCTGGTGATAACCACTCTTCAAATCTATCTTTGAGAAGATAGTGGCACCACTGAGTTCATCTAGCATGTCATCTAGTCGTGGGATTGGATGTCTATACTTGATGGTGATGTTGTTTATGGCTCGGCAATCAACACACATCCTCCAAGTCCCATCTTTCTTTGGCACTAGAAGAACTGGAACTGCACAAGGACTTAGACTCTCTCTTATGTATCCCTTGTCCATCAAGTCTTGCACTTGTCTCTCCAATTCTTTGGCTTCCTCCGGATTGACTCTATAGGCTGGTCGGTTTGGCAATGGAGCTCCTGGTACTAGATCAATCTGGTGTTCTATTCCTCTTATTGGTGGTAAACCAGCAGGAATATCTTCTGGAAAGATATCAGGGAACTTCTCAAGTAGTTGCACAACTTCTGGTGGGAGTTCTTGATCTTTATAATCTGTCAAAACACCTTCCTTAAAGATCATTAGTAGCACCTGTGTTTTGTTCTCTAAAGATTTTAAAACTTTAGATGGACTAATATAGAGATTAGTCTTACTTACCTTGTTTCCTTTGCTCATATCCTTTTGCAAGTCAAAGACTTGTTGTGGAGTTAAAGGAGCTAGATTGTGCTTGCGGTTGTTGTGAGTGAAGCTATAGTAGTTGGTGCGTCCATTGTGTATGGTCTCCTTGTCAAATTGCCAAGGCCTGCCAAGCAAAAGATGACCAGCTTGCATAGGAACCACATCACAAATTACCTTGTCAGCATATCGGCCTATGCTGAAAGAAACTTCCACTTGTTCACCAATCTTTAGCTCGGTTTCATCATTTAACCACTTCAATCTATAAGGTCTTGGATGTGTGGTTGTCTTGAGACCTAGCTTATCAACCAAATACTTGCTAGCAACATTAGTACATGAACCACCATCAATGATCAAGCTACATACCTTAGATTCAATGGTGCATCTTGTATGAAAGATGTTCTCCCTTTGAATAGTTTCTGGTTCGAACATTGCACTAAGTACTCTTCTTGTCACAAGTATCTCTCCCTCATCTGGATAATCAGTGATCTCTTCATCAGTAGCATCCGCTTCTTCTTCTTCTTGAGTCTCATATCCTCCATCTTCTCTAAGGATCATGACTCTTTGATTAGGACAATCTCTTGCATAATGTCCTTTACCTTGGCACTTGTAGCAAGTGATGTCTCGGTTTCTAGGTGCACTAGGCTTGCTTTGATCAGCCTTGTTGCCCTTAGATGCATCAGTAGTGGGGTTCTTCTTGAACCGGCTCTCAACCTCAATGGACTTGCCCTTGTCATTTCTTTGAGCTGGTGGAGTCCAAGTGTTCTTAGTTCTACTTGTTGCTGCGGTTTTGCGCTTGATGTGTTGCTCGGCTTGGATAGCAAAGTGGATTAGATCATGGAAATGCTCATAGTTCTGCCTCTCCACCTTTCTTGTTATCCTATCTTGTAGTCCATCCAAGAATTGTGCCATCAAGGTTTCCTCAGAGTCTTGAACCTCTAAGCGATTCCTCATAGTGATGAGGACATTGAACCTGACCTTACTGAACCAGACATTCAAGACATGATCAGCAACATTACCAAACCAGAGACTGAGCAAGAAGTGCCCATACCAACCGTGTTTAAGGGAGCTATCACTAGACAAAGAGCTAAGATACTTCAACATAAATTTAATGAGAGCATGATACTTGCTTCTGATCTTGGACAGGTTAAACAAGCTGAGGAAGATATCAAAGATGTGATCAAGAGAGATGCTGTGAAGATAGAGGAACCAAATGGGAGTTCTCAAGCATCAAGAGAAGATCTTTGGCCTTTCATACCTGATCAGAGTCACAACCATTTGATGATCATTACCATAGAAGAACCCAATGCTTAAGAAGGTTCTTGGACATGGTTAGCTACGAGGCAAGCTCCTTGTGTGTGCTCTTTTCCTTACTCTTGGTTTTGTCCCACGAGGTTTTCCAGGAGGAGGTTTTTAACGAGGCCACAACTAGCTTACAAATCACCTTGAAGCATCTCGGTCCAAGACTAAGAAGAAACCACTTCTTCTTTGTTTCCTTATTTGAACCATATTCTATTTTTAAGTTATGTTCATTTTGTGTCGACAAGGAGCATGTTCCTTTAGTCTTTATATTGTTTGCAAAACTCATTGAGAAGGTTACACTTGATATTTTATAAAACTTTCTTTCAAAGAAAACCTAGTTCTCTCTCAAGAACTCGCCGCCTCCATAGCCTTGTGAGACCAGCACCTCCACGGCTTGAAGGTTCCTTGTGTTGTATCACGAGCTCTCCATCTCTCGTGTGGTGCACTTCATTCCCCTGGTTCCATCTCTCACGGTTTCTCTTGGTTGATTAGATCAAACAAAAGAACCACCTCTTGATCTAGATCGGCTCCATC
>NW_026615704.1:0-42167 GCF_000801105.2 Raphanus sativus
ATAAAGTATGGGTGTAAAACTAAAGTCTCGGAAGGATTTGGAGGCAAAAGTCGATAAAGACAACAAAAGAAAGGACTTGAAAGCAAATATAATGAAAAAGGAAAATTAAATAAATAAATAAATAAAGATTGAAGAAAACCCTAATCTCATCGTCTCTCTTCTCTTTTCTCTCCACTTCCTTCCGCGCCGCTTCCTCTCTGTTTTCTCCTTCGCCGTTCGTCGTTTCGTCCAACACTTTCTCAATCTTCGGTAAGATGCATGCTCTATAGCCTCTCCTGATTCTTCTTCTTATCGTAGATTAACGATTGCAATCGCAGACTCTCGTCTCTGATACCATTTAAAAAAAACTCAAATTTCTATCGTTTTTTTTCTGGACCCAATTTATCGAATTGATCTCAGATTTGTAATCTTCGTTGAATGTTAGCTGAAAGGATGAATCTTTATAATGTTAATTCCAATTCAAGTGGAGGATAAAAAAAAACTTGTATCTTTAGCTGAGTAAGCATATGTAATGACATTAGTATCTATAATGTTCTGTAATTAATGAGTTCTTTGTTTGGATTTATTGTTTATTAGAGAATTTTATTTTATTTTATATTTCACTAACTGAGTTTTATATTGGTTGCTTGATGGATAGAAGAGATTGAAGACTAGACTCAATGAGGGGAAGGAGCTACACACCGTCACCACCGAGGGGTTATGGTAGGAGGGGCAGGAGCCCTAGCCCCCGTGGTGGTAGCCGTTACGGTGGTGGGGGTCGTGACAGGGATCTACCTACCAGTCTTTTGGTTCGCAACCTTCGTCATGATTGCAGGTATTATACTATTTACTCCTTTATGTGTATGTAACTCCTTTTAATTGCCTTGTCCCATCTCGCTGACGCTGACATTATCTCTGGACTGTACTTTTTGTGGCCTTGTAAGTTTCATGATTTAGGCTTGTCTGAAAAGGCTGTACAGAAAAAAAGTTAATGTATGACTTGATCATAATAGTTTGATAGATATGTAGGGTTTGGTGGAATATATATGAAGCTTGTAGAATGTAACAGCCTTTAGATACTCTGTTTTCTTCTTGACTATTAACTTGTGCTTACCCTTCTCTCTTGTCTACAGGCAAGAAGACCTTAGGAGGCCATTTGAGCAGTTTGGTCCTGTCAAAGACATCTACCTTCCAAGGGATTATTATACCGGGTGAGCATGATCAGTAGTTAGGGCATTAAAATGTTTAAACACCCAATTCATATTTTACTTTTACTTCAACTAGATCGTGTCTTCTTTTTTTTTAAATCGTTTTCCTTTACTTCCTAAACCACCTTTTGTGAATTCTGTTTGTCTTCAATGCTTTTATTGTCTATTCCTACATCTTCACATCAGCAGCTCATGATTTCTTTGATTTATGAGAATTTTCTTAACTGTCTTGATGTATGAATCTCCTTGTTACATGATTCATACATGTTCAGCCTTGGTAAGTTATAGTACCCCTGAAGTCCACGTCTGTTAAGTCATTGTAGGGAAAGAATATGTTCGATCACTCTTAAAGTGTGTTTATTGAAGTTGTTGAGGTTTAGCAGTGAATCTAAAGAATTGAAGAGACCAATGAAGTATTTAGAGTTTCTTTGGAAGATGTTATGGTAGTGAAGGTTTTGAAGGAAGTTGAGTTTGAGTTCAAATTTCAAGATGTATCAAGTCTTGGAGAAGTCCCATCTTTATACTGAAATGTTCAAGTTATGGAGGCAAGTTCTTGCTTTTTCATGTTTATCATGATGATGGCTTCTATTGCAGGAGATTGTAAAATGTTCAAAAGGTTTCTTGTCATAGCAGTACACCTTCCTTGGTCACTGTCTTTTTGGTTCATAGTCTCAGATTGTTTTTGCTTTTTTTGGGGTTTGTTGCAGAGATCCAAGGGGATTTGGTTTCATCCAATATGTGGATCCTGCTGATGCTGCTGAGGCAAAACATCACATGGAAGGCTATCTTCTTCTTGGTCGTGAGCTGACTGTCGTATTTGCAGAAGAGAATAGGAAGAAGCCAACTGAGATGAGAACAAGGGATCGAGGTGGCAGGTGAGTTCAGTTTCCTCCTCTTTTTTAAAACATTTCTGTAATGTGTATACATCTCAAGCTTGTAACACTTTTTGATGCATGTAGGAGCAACAGATTCAATGACAGAAGACGCTCTCCTCCTCGCTACTCTCGTTCTCCACCCCCTCGACGTGGTGGTAGAACACGATCACGTAGCCGTGACTTTAACTCTCCTCCCCCTAAAAGACATCAATCTAGGTACGCCTGGCTGAGAACGTCATTACAGTTCTCTGATGGATTAAAGACAATTCTCTTAGATCCAACTCCTTTTTTTTGTTTTTACAGGTCTGTCTCACCACAGGAGAGACGATACGAGAAGGAGAGGTCATACTCTCGTTCACCACCACGTAATGGCTCAAGGGCTCGCAGTGGAAGTCGTGAGAAGGTGAAGAAAAGCTACAGCAGGAGCCGGAGCCCAAGAAGAAGCGTGAGCCCCAGAAGAAACAGGAGCTACACTCCTGAACAAGCCAGGAGCCCTGTCCCCAGGCAGAGCAGGAGCCCAAGTCCTCGTGGGGAACGAAATGGAGACCGTTCTCCAAGCCAGTGATTCTCTCTCTTCTCATCTGTTATGCAGCAGTCTTGTTTGTTAGCTATGGCTTTATCAGATATTTGTTTGCAAACTAGGTTGAAACCTCTTGCTTTATTTCTTTGTTTACACAAGTTTTAATACGCTTCTCTTGATGCTTTTGCTTTATGTTTGATCCTTGGATGATGTTAGGACATGACAATGATGTTGCGTATGCGTTTTTGTCGTCTTATCTCTTTTGATCTCATCAACTGGCACCCCACTGGTTTTATGTAGGCCTTCTTGCACTTCCCATGAGAGGAGGTGTGTCAAGAAAATGGACATACTTAAGATCTTTTGATACGAGGAAAGGTTTCAACAGGTGATAGATTATTGTAGGGACACCATAGTTATTATCATCACTTCCACCACAATGTTGAATGAACAACAGTAGTGTGAGCTATAGGTAGGACCTATCCTCATCAATAACTTTCAAGTTTATACAATTTAGTGTAATAACTTCTTTATCCATAACCAAAGACCATATATGGTCTGAACTTAGCTGATAAATTGTTTCTTTGAAGAGGAAAAAAAAACGAAATCGTTTTTACTTGTAAACAAGAAAAAAGAAAGGTGATAAGTAGAACAACACGTGTGTTGGCGATAGCTTTCAAGAGAGAAAAAAGGTTCACATATGAGATAACTAAACTGATGAAGACTATTTGTTGGCAGAGTTGCTACCTAACAAAATTTTATAACATTTATGATTTGATTTATCTCTAAATAATAAGATCAAACTTTCCGTTGAAACACACAACGGATGGCCAGAGCTACCGGTCAATTCTTGCATTTCTTTTAACCTAATTAAGCTTTGCATATTTATTACAAATCCTCAAGACATATCCATCAATATATCATATCGTTTTGAAAGGAAAAAAAAAATATCCTTAACAAGATAAGACATTGAACAATAAGGTTCAAGAAGAGTAGCATGAGTCTCCGCGACTATTATCTTCATATCGGTACGCAATCCTCATCCATTTTTGTTCGTATTTTATTTTGACTATTGACATAATTGCATGTACTAGATATGTGTCTATATATGCAGATGAATGTGTATGGTTCCATGAATGTCATGTATTCCATGCATATACAGATATACCCGGTGTATTTGTTGGTTATAATGTTCTCCTTAGTTGAAATCTTGTTCTTGAGTTTTCTAGTCACGACTTCACAACGGTTTTTCGTTAAACATATATCTAGCAATAAATCAAAAGATCTTAAAAGTACAGCTTAAAAAATAAGAAATTATTCAATAAGATATCATTGTTTCTTGGTCTAAGTTGTTTGGTTGTGCCAGAGGATTTCAGTTATACAGTTGTTTAATTTTGCTGCTCTGATGTGGACCGAAGGGTCAAAGAGAAAGTCACTCGTAGGCGAAGTCGTTAAGGTCAACTTATGTAAACGTCAATTAATCCAAAGGCTTGTAACGATCGGATCTGGTGGTATTATACTAAGCTTGGTATATATTCTAATCTTGTAGCTTCGTCAATTAATCTAAAGGCCCAATACGGATTATGTGGGCCTATTTTTGCTCACGTTAGTCTCCTGGCGTTTTGGTGAAGCCGTAAATGAGGCAACGTGTAAAGGCTCAGTGTGAAACGGGCATGGTGTTCGTTTCGATTTAACGGAATGGTAACGCATGGACCAATCACCAACGAGATAATGAATAAAAAGTAGACATAAACAGTGAACCAGCATAATAAAATACATTGCATTACGCCATCTACGTGCATTTAGTAACATGAAATATAATCATCAATCAACACTATAGTCTAGAAAGTAGAAACATATATAAAGCTATATATAATCTATGGAAAATCTACGAATTCAACTTACTACACAAACCAAGCCATATATGAGAATTCATCTATACATGCTACTACACACATACTTGTGATTGAAATGCTTGTATATATGTACATCTTAGTAACATAAAATCAGTAGCGGATGTAGGAACATATGTAGTCGGGACACATGATTTTTTTCCATTATAATTAATTTTAGAGTTGAAGGTATTTCATAGGCTTTACAATAATTAAGGAAAATTGAAAATCAGTTGGGGGCAGATGACCCCGTAAGCTTACCTTTGCGTCCGCTCCTGCAAAAATTTAAACACTGGACTAGAAAGTAGAAACATATATAGAGATATATGTGATAATGTGAAGCACTTAAGAAATGAGAGTATTCAACTTATTATACAACCGATATGTGACTTCATTTATACCTGCAAATATATACTCGTGATTAACAAAATTAAGAATGGCAAGGTTTGAGTTTTGATTCAAATTTAGAATTACATGAAAATGGAGTGCATCCTTTTTGTATGTAAGCTTTTCCAGAATAGGGTTAGTAGCCTGCCTTTTATATACATAACAAACGGATGCAATTTTTATGGAGATTAAACAAATAAAATATCTTGTATCATAATTTAGTTTTCACATTGCACTTGATTAAAAACGAAACAAGAATCTTATTTAACTTACACAACAATATAAACACACTAGGACGATGATGGAATATATTAGACTAAACAAGACTGTTTGTAAGCACCTAATATATAAGAGAGTGATATAATTAAATTATTGATTAGAATTAGGCATGAAGTGGATACATGATCTTCGAAAAACACAAGAGAAATATCCATATATGAATATGCATATATGTAAATGAATATGTTATCAGTTACACTTATATGAGGTTTTGTAATCACATATCGCCACAAAACAACTTAGCACACATATATTAAATCGCATGAGTACCCACTTCTCGAAGCATGGTAGATATAGAAGATATCACGATCGATCCAATCATATATCTTCTAAGCTCTGGCCATGTTCTAAGCTCGACGACGTTCCAACAATCTCATCAGTACAATCTTGCATCCGAAACGGCTGTGATATTGGGATATTACTATCAACAGGATCATCATTGATAAGCGCATTTAGAAACGAAGAAAACTTATCATCGTAACAGAAACCAAAGTCTTCGTCGTCTTCACCACCAAAGAAGCTGAAACTTTTTTTTTTTTTTTTTTTTTTTTTTTTTTTTTTTTTTTTTAAACTTTTCCTTTTATTCATTCTACTTCCCTAAAGGGATATTGTTTCAGAATTTACCAAATAGAAGCAAGCTGAAAGGCAGGGAAATAAAAAACACATGTGCAACAAGAAGGAATTTTCATAAAGCAAGCTGAATAAGGCAAGTCAAGATGGGAAGTTGTGGAACCATAGCTGAAGATATCTTTCTCCGGATTGTAATGGAATTGGGCTGATCCTGGTATTGCTCCCAACAATCTGATCCATACCAAGAAGCTGAAACTTATCTTGCTAGCTCCATTTCCGCTACTAACGGTGGTAACATCAGTGTGAGAACTAGAGTTAGGCTCTAGTAGATTTTGTCCAGCGGAAACTTCTTCTCCGGGTTTATGATCTGCGTCTAGAGGCTTGTGGGTTTGAGGATCAATGCCTTGGCTTAAGAGTTTCTTACGAAGATGAGTGTTCCAATAGTTCTTGATCTCATTATCAGTCCTTCCCGGTATCCTTCCCGCGATCAGTGACCACCTTACAACACACATTATATTGAATTAGCATGATCATATATGCGACTTTAGAACAACGATGATTACTTGCTAATCCTATAAAACAAGCTTATGTGTAGCTCATCTTAGTTACACTTTCTTAATATATATACATATTTGAAATTCAACTCAATCCATATATAACATTACCTTAGAAATAAAACTAATCTTTAATTAAATAACAAGAATCTGAAGAAGGGATTACTATTTTGTTGAAAATTCAATAAACACATGTATCAATTTATGATAGTTAATTATGTCTATCACAATAAGAAAGAAGAAGACTATATACATGTAAATAGTAGTAAAATGTGATAAAACAAAAGAATCTTCATGTTTATGTAGAAGAAATTAAACCCTAACTTAAAATAATGTTTATGCATAGCACACACATACATGTACATATATATAACACTACTATCTTCTGTATATGTAGTTTGATTAATCAAAACTAATTATATTTTTATTTTTCTGAATAGTTATATATACGTTAGATAGGTATGTTTCGCACCGGTTGCCAAGGAGGCGATGAAGGCGGAGGATGAGATCTTCCTCGTCGAGAGTGATACCACCGCGTTTTACAGTCGGCCGGAGATAGTTCATCCACCGTAGACGGCAGCTTTTCCCACATCGGAGTAAGCCAGCTCTTTTGGGAAGCGATCTCCACCTTCCTTCGCCTTCTTTCTCGATGAAGCTCACAAGAATCTCGTCCTCCTCCGCCGTCCACGGTCCTCTCTTCATCCCCATCTTCATGCAACATGGGGACGTTTTCTTCGTGACCTGCTTCTTCACGCCAGATGACGTCATGTCCGCCGTCTTCAACAGAGAGTTCTCTCTAGGGTTTGGTGAGCTCTTTGAGTTTCTCTCGATTGGTTAGATTCTTTCTCTCAATGTTCTCTCTCTCTCTTCCATAGTCTAGTGATGTTACCAATGAACCTACCGACCTTTTGCTCACTCTCTAGTTTTCAGCGTTTGATGGTTACGCGCTTCTAGTTTCAATTCTATTTATTTATTTTCTTAAGATTTGTAAGACTATAATCAAGATGGTTACCAGTTACCACCCTTAGCAATGATCGAGTGATCCGTTAATCTACCAACATCTAAATCTAAGTTCATAAAATGAACTAACCGGTCATGGTGAAATAGCTAGAAACGAAGATACAACGAGTTTGCATTGTGGTTCCTATGTGCCATGTAGTATGGACTGGTGCATTACTATTCATGGGGTTTAAAACAACTCTGGACTAGAAATCATATGATATATATTTTCTTCATCAGTTTAGATGCTCAATGATCTATACATACTAATCATTAAAATTATGGGTGCACAACAGGATATAAAGGGAGTATCTTCTATTAGTTTTTTTTTTAAAACATGTAATCAAAAAACCTTTTAGTTATTAATTCTCTTACAGCACGTATTGTTTTGGATTTAATATATTTTTTTGTTAAGATATTTTTTTTTTCTTAGATTTTCTGGCAGTTCCTAACTGATGACGTTGCCCTGAGAACCAAATTACCAAAACAAATGTTTTATCTGTATAGGCTCAAGACTGACAACGCAGGTATAGATGGTTTCTTAATTATTTGTATTAAGGATAACATTTCTATGAAATCAGTTTGAGTGGCCACACAACATCCGCTTATTCCAACTCCTCTGAATGAAAAAGCTGAATAAAAACAAAGTGTTTAACATCGTTGATATTACATTAATGAATACTAACCACTTTGATTTTTCTTTTTACATCAACCACTTTGATATAACGTTGTTGATATTACATTAATGAATACTAACCACTTTCATTTTAATTTTCTTGACATCAACCACCTTCATTACAAATAAATTCATTAACAATGACATAAACTAATGAAATAAACATTTAATATTTACACCGACTCTTAAAACCATAAAAATTCAGTAATTGAACAAAAGGCCAGATATTTTTCTTACAAATGAGGAAACAGTGGGGTAATTACGTAAAGAAAGAAAAAAAGAATGGACCCCATAAAAAAAGATAGGAACGAGAGTCACTTTCCAACTATAAAACCTGATTTGTTTTCTTTCCTTTCAAATTTATTTTGTCGTTTTATTTAAAAATTTACCAATAGCATTGTTTTGTTTTTCACCACTGTATCAGAGCTGGCTGGTTAGCAACATCAGAATATCTCTCTCTCTCTCTGTATCTGCAACGAGAAGATATGACGTCATCTCAGTTCAACAAATCAAAGTCTCCCGACAACAAATACGTAAGCTTTCGCTTTCAGCTTTTCTCCATGGTTCTGTTATAACTCTCAAAAGTTGAGTTATGATTTTTTTTTAACGTATATAGATGCTTGGAGATGAAATTGGTAAAGGAGCTTATGCTCGAGTTTACAAAGGACTAGACTTGAAGAATGGTGACTTTGTTGCCATTAAACAAGTCTCGTTGGAGAATGTTGTTCAAGATGATGATCTCAACACTATTATGGTTTGTTACTTTTATCTATAGTCTGACCACATGTGGTCTCGTAATTTTCTTTGCCAACTTCTATACTGACTTGAATCTTGGTGATGTTACATGTGGAATGTACACACAGCAAGAAATTGATCTCTTGAAGGTACCTTCTTTAGCTTTAACACTGACTCTGTTTCTAAGCTGATTTACAAAATTTAGATCATAATGTTAAATTGAGATATATGGGTTTCTTTTGAATTAATGGTTAACATTTCATTGCAGAACTTGAACCATAAGAACATTGTCAAGTATATTGGTTCGTGGAAGACAAAGACTCACCTTCACATCATTCTTGAGTAAGTTGTTTTTTGTTTGTTTGTTTGTTTTGTTGGTCCACGCTGGAGTTCAAAATTATATGTTTGCAGGTATGTTGAGAATGGCTCTCTTGCAAACAATGTTAAACCAAATAAATTTGGACCATTCCCAGAATCTTTGGTGGCTGTTTACATTGCTCAGGTTCAGTTTATATATATCTTATTTCTACTTAAGTTTTTTTATGAAACTGTGTACTCACTAGTGAATACAGGTCTTGGAAGGTTTAGTGTATCTTCATGAGCAGGGTGTCATACACCGTGATATCAAGGGTGCAAATATTTTGACCACAAAGGAGGCATGTGTCCATTTTTATTTTATTATTATTTATTATTAATTTTGGTATCAAGATACTTAACTGTCTGATACTTCAGGGTCTTGTTAAGCTTGCTGACTTTGGAGTTGCTACTAAACTAAGCGAGTCTGAGTTCAACACTCACTCAGTGGCTGGATCACCTTACTGGATGGCTCCTGAGGTTACACCTTTGACCTTCATCACCATATTCTCTTTTAGGTTAATTTTTTTGAAATACTTTTTCACCTGATTGTTTTCAGGTTATTGAATTGTCTGGAGTTTGTGCTGCTTCTGACATTTGGAGCGTTGGATGTACCGTTATCGAACTTCTTACATGTGTTCCTCCTTACTTTGATATGCAACCCAATGCAGCTCTGTATCGTATTGTTCAGGTTTTTTTGACAATGTTTTGCATTCATTAATTAGCCAATAAAGTTTAGGCAGAAGTGAACAAAACTATATGGCCTCTCTATGGTATTATTCAGGATGATAGCCCTCCTATTCCTGATAGTCTTTCTCCAGATATTACAGACTTCCTACGACAGTGCTTCAAGAAGGTATGGTTTTTTTATGCAACCATGTCAGAGTCAGTCCAGATACCTACTCCATCTGATTTTGTATTGTATTGTGCACATTACAGGATTCAAGGCAGAGGCCTGATGCAAAGACATTGCTCTCTCACCCTTGGATAAGGAACTCTAGACAGGCATTGCAGTCCTCACTTCGGAATAAAGGAACTATTAAGTGAGAACCTGTTGTTATCTGTCTCATGTTAGGGAGCTGCAATAGTGTGCCTAGGTTCCACTAAATCTTTAATGCTGTCCCTTGGGTATGCAGATATATGAAAGAAGCCGCTGCAAGTTCAGAGAAGGATGATGAAGGAAGTCAACTTTCAGCAGAAAAAGCTGGGATGTCAAAAACTGTAAGATTCCTCAGCTGTAATTTACCATTAGTCATTCTTTTTTTTTTAAAGATGCAAATAAGGAATTTAGAGATGTAAAAGCAGAAGGCATCTGAACATGATGAAGTACCTGGAAATCTTGAAACCGAAGATTCCATCCAGGTGGACCAGCCATCACATAGTCTTGGCCAAAAAGATGAAGATCACATGCTTAGAAAGGTTAGTTGTGATAGTCTTAGATAATATGGTTCACATGGCAGTGTACTATGTTTTGAGCTGATTGATAAGTTCCCTGTTCTTGACTAATAAGTTACATTTGAGACAGGTATTGTTTGTTATTGGGTCTTAGTCTTTTTCTTTACAAATTTATGATCTTATTGCAACAGTTTTCTTTACTTTTTTGAATAATGTGGTCTTACTAATTGTTTTTTTTTTCTTGCTGTTTCTATCTCGAAGGCTGTGAAAACTCCATCAAGCGTTGGTGGGAATGAACTAAGTAGATTTAGTGATCCTCCTCCTGGGAATGCTTCTTTGCTTCCCAAGGGAAAATTTAATGAAGCCTCAACATCAATGCCTCCATCACATGAAATCCATGGTGGTGATTCTCCTGTCGCAGATGGTGGAAAGATTGGTGTTTGTGATCCTTGCCTCTTAATGATGGGTGTTTTGAAAGATGTTATTGACATTGATGGCTTGGTATGTTCTGTCTTGAGAATGCAGGTTTGGTAATTCAAGTTAGTACACTGGTGGTGACACAGTTTCTATCTTGTTTTGCAGGTAACTGATGAAAATGTACCCGCAGAAAATCTTCACCCTCTGCAGGTACACTTCTTCATCCTCTGAGAATGACATTGTTTCTCAACTCTGTTTTAGTTGTTTCCATGTTGTCAGTGGTTCCAAACCTTAGAATCCATTGGTTGAGTTTTTTTTTTTAATTTTTGTGTGTAGGCAGTGGAGTTCAGCAGATTGGTGAGCTCCTTAAGGCCAGATGAATCAGAAGATGCAATAGGTTCTTCCTGTGAGAAACTTGCTGTCATGTTTCGTCAGAGACCTGAACAGAAGACAGTATTTGTGACACAGCATGGTTTCCTCCCTCTGATGGATCTACTCCATGTTCCTAAACCTCCAGTATGTTTATTTGTAATCGAGCAGTATTTTTTTTTTTGTCCTCTATCATCAATAGTTGTCAGTTCATGTTTATGTTCATCATCAGTGTTTGATGTGAAGACTAAATGGATAATGTTTTATGAATCTTTTCTGGTGTTTTTAATTAGGTAATATATGCCGTGCTGCAGCTGATAAACGAAGTTGTTAAAGATAACACTGAGTTCCAGGAAAATGCTTGTCTTGTTGGTCTTGTAAGTTCTTCCATTTGGTTGGAGAGTTCTCAAATAGTCTAGTCTTTTCTTTGTTGTGGCAAAAAAAAAAAAACCAAGAAAGTTGATTATTCCAAGTGATATGGCAGATACCTGTGGTAATGAGTTTTGCTGGTCCTGGTCCTGATCCTGAGAGGAATCATTCTCAAGGAATACGTATGGAAGCAGCTTACTTCTTGCTGCAGCTTTGTCAATCAAGGTTATTAACAGTCACCAACTCTTTATTACTTTCTTCTTAGTTTTTTTTTTGTATAAGTCATAGAGTTGATTTGGTACCTTTCTTTACAGCTCCACAACATTGCAAATGTTCATAGCTTGTGGTGGAATACCAGTTTTGGTTGGATTTATCGAAGCAGATTATGCCAAACACAGGTCAGTACTGTCTACCATCTTTTTTTGGTGTTTTGAAATCCTTTCAAGTTTCAACGTAGTAAATGGAGATATCATGTAGCCAGTGTTCTAAAAATCGGTTTAGTCGGCAAATCAGTGAACAATTTTTTAAAACTATAACGACTTCTTGAACACACCAGCAGAATCTGTTTTTGTAAATCTGAACTTATATTCTATCTAACTTATGGTCTGTGCTTGTTCTATTGTAAACGGTTGATTTACTTCTATTATGTACTACTAATTTCTAGTGATTTGAGTTTTTTTACCAGGGAGATGGTTCACTTAGCTATTGATGGGATGTGGCATGTATTCAAACACAAAATGTCCACGCCGTTAAATGACCTCTGCCGTATAGCTGCAAAGAATGGAGTTCTTCCTAGGCTGATCAACACTCTTGTTAGCTTGAATGAAACAACCAGGCTGGCTTTTATATCAGGAGGTCCACTGAGTGTGGATGGTCAAGCTCCACAAGCTCGCTCTGGTCAGCTTGATCAGCCTGAGTCTTCACTCAGTGTGATTGATCAGCCTGATGTGTTGAAAACAAGTCATGGTGGTGGTGAAGAGCCTTCTCATGCTTCAACTTCAACTTCTCAAAGAACAGATATTCATCAACCTAGATTGAGCAGTGTTGCAGAAGAAAAAGCTAGACCTGGAAGTACCACATCGTCTTGTTCACTTGCCCATATATTCTCTGGAGATGTTGCAAGTGAATACTTGGAGAAAGCGGCTGATCTTCTTCTTGTATTTGCTACTGCTGATACAACAGTCAAGTCACACATGTGCAGCCAAAGCTTACTCAGTCTTCTTTTCAACATGTTCAACCGTGTAGAACCTCATATTCTGTTAAAGGTACTTGTAAAGCTCCTTAAGATTAATCTTCATGTCACATATATACTTACACTGCCTTTTTGCAGATACTGGAGTGCATCAATCATTTATCCACTGATCCAAATTGCTTAGAGACTCTTCAGCGTTCAGATGCAATCAAACATTTGATCCCTAACCTTGACCTTAAAGAAGGGAATCTTGTTTATCAGATCCATCACGAGGTTACCTTCAAGAATTTGCATATAGATAATAACTAAAAGGACATAATAGTTTGGTTTACTAAAAGTTTAAAATTGATGTAGGTGCTTAGTGCACTATTCAACCTGTGCAAGATCAACAAGGGGAGGCAAGAACAAGCAGCTGAGCAGGGAATCATACCGCACCTGATGCTTATCATCATGTCGGACTCTTCTCTGAAACAATATGCACTGCCACTCCTATGTGATATGGCTCATGCATCTCCGAGCTCAAGAGAGCAGTTAAGAGCTCACGGCGGTCTGGACGTGTACATGAGTTTGCTTGATGATGAATCTTGGTCTGTAACAGCGTTGGATTCGCTTGCCATTTGCTTGGCGCATGACAATGAGAGTAGCCACAAGGTGGAGCAGGCGTTGCTCAAGAAGGATGCGGTTCAGAAGTTAGTTAACTTCTTCAAGAGCTGCCCTGAGAGACACTTTGTGCATATATTGGAGCCGTTCTTGAAGATTATAACGTAAGTTAGAAGTACATTGTGATGTTGCCAGCTTCTTTAGTCTCATTCTTGTGATTCTTGATTTACAGGAAATCGTATAGGATCAACAAGACACTAGCTGTGAATGGATTGACTTCGTTGCTTGTTTCAAGGCTAGACCATCAAGATGCCATTGTTAGACTTAATCTCCTGAAACTCATCAAGGTTAATATTATCTAAGTTCTTGCTTGTTTTTTTTTTTCTTGTTTTGTTTGGTGTTTTGAGTGTTTTTGTTTGGACTCTCAGGCTGTGTACGAGCACCATCCAAAGCCAAAACAGCTGATAGTAGAGAACGGCCTACCTCAAAAGCTGCAAGTTCTGATAGAAGAAAGACGTGATGGACAAAGTTCAGGAGGGCAAGTTCTGGTGAAGCAACTGGCTACCTCTCTGCTCAAAGCACTCTACATCAACACAGTTTTGTGACTGTACATTCACTCCCATTTTTGCAAGAAGAATTCACCCAAAAGTGTATATCTTCTTCTTCTTTATTTTAAAACATGATTTCACCTGAGGATGGTGGCGATTGATTGAAAACTTTAAAATGTTAGCTTGTGTTGCACTCTTGGGTTATTTTAGTACCTAGAGATGCCAACGCCTCAGGTTTTTTGGGGGGTAATATGTTGAAGTATTAGTATGTTTAAAAGATTTTGGTTTGTGATATATTTTAAAAATGAATGGAGAAGCTATTTTGTAAGCAAATTGTTCTATATTCAACATTCACAAGCTACTCCAAAATTTTTATGTGGTAACTTATATTCAGCCAATCAAAAGAAAAGTTTGTATTCCTTTTTTTGAATGAATGTATTCATCTTTACCTTTTGCTTAAGAGGATTGGCTTCCATCATCCACTCTTTTTTTCATTAGCCGGCCGTAAAGATGAATTATGAATACAAATAAATTTATGAACATGGAGAACATTCTGAAAAGAAGGAGGAAAAAAAAGCAAAATACTATTAAAACCATACAAAGTGGCGGCCACTTACAAAATTACAGGTATTCATCCAAGTACACAAGCATGGAACTGATAGAGAAAAAACTAAAAGTATGGTCCCATCATTGCTTTTGTGCATCTCACATGGCTTAACATGTTAGTGTCTGCTTACCATCATCCCATAGTCCGAATATATACCTTTTGTTTATTCTATTGCTCAAGTTGATCTGAAACTCTAGCTAATGTTAACCTAATATGTCTTTGAAGCTAGATTTCGGTTACGTTTCAACTCTTAGCTAGTTATATGAATATCAAAACTGACTAGATGTCTTTTTAGGGTACGATTTACAGTTACTCCCACTTTTGAGTTTAAATGCAAGTTTGATACACCTACTTAAGGTTGCGAGAGATGCCTCTCCTAATTTTACCACCGTTGGGATTTATTGTCCCCATAAATTTTCTTCTGTTCGTTATATTCTATATTGTGAAAAGTTATTCCACTAGAATTTTATCGGGTACACTCCAAGGCCATACGTGATATGTCGATAAGAACAATGCTGATACTGACCAGTGACCACAAATAATTCAACGACACCAAGACCCTCCAAAATTTCACAGCTCATCGCATCATTGCTCGAAGATGTGTGGTCGGTTACTATTATCATTTGTGTTAACGAACCCCACAAACATATATAGTGGTATAAATTATGAAACATAAACACAAACACTCTCATGCAATTTAATTAATACCCGAAGTTTAAATTAAAAATATATAATATATAGTAGTCCAAATATTAGAAACAATAACAAAAAGCTCATGCGATAACAAAATAAACAGAAGAAAAGAGAAAAGAAGTAGCAAACAATAACTCTATATGGTATGTAGAGATTGGTTTAGAAGAGAAACCCAGATGCCAAAGCAGCAACAGATGCAAACAATGCTGGGACGAACATAGCAGCAGCATCGGAAGTAGGACTTGGAGCTGGAGACTCTGTTGTCTGAGCCGCCACATTTCCTACGGCTGAGAAAGCCACAATAGCCACCGTCAACACCACCATAAGCTTCATCTTCATTGACTCCATCCCTCCTCTTTTGCACTTGGAAGAAATTTAGTCAAAATATTATTTGTGTGGTTTTGCTTGTGGTGCGGTGTTGAGTTTGTGGTGGCCTTCTGGTTTTGAAAAGGTATTTATAAGCCAACAGTGGGAATGTTGGTTCATAGAGACAGCTCTATAAAAATAGTTTACCTTTTTTTTTTTTAGTAAAGGAAGCACTTAGCTGGGCAAGGTCGCATATAAATATTTTGAAATGTAATTTTGTAAATGTGAATATAAATTGGGTATTGTTCGTGAATAAGAAAGAAACAAAACATGTTGTCCAAAGTGTTTGAACAGCTGGCAGAGATTGGCTGTCTCTTCGCCCAAACTATATTGTTGTTTTCTTAACCACTCTGTTCTTTCTTTACAGCCTCACCACTCATTCATTACTAAAGTTTCATATTCTAATTCATACGGTATTATACTATATAATTTATATCATTATTTTGGTTATAGTGAACATCTTCTTCTAATTCATACGGTAGGTTAGAAAAAAATGTTGCTTTCAACATACGTAAATTGTATTGAACTTCGTGGAGATATTTTATTTTAAGGATTTAGATTCTAGAAGATGTCTTTGGCATTCATCTTGGTTCAGATGTGATTCTTTTTTACAACATGGTTTAGTACAAATGGTAAACTCTATGTTCGAAAAATATATAATATGCTTTGTCCAGTTTTATGACTTCTATCCTTTCTTATTCAATGTATCGAGCTTTAGATTATAATGTATAACTTGTATAATTATGTATGATCACCACGTTAAACAATTGGCTTGTTCTGAAAAAAAATATGTTTAATCAAGATTACGTATCCTTATTGTCGACTCATGATTCGTGAATCTAAAGATATCGTGTGAACACTCAAAATAATGTAGGTTTAGATGAAATTCAAGAACTCAAGGATTGGGACTTAACTTAATTAGTTATAATCTTCTTTTTGTTCTTTGACAATTTTGTAATGTCAGATAGAAAACTCTAAAGGTGATTGCGTAACTAAATGACCATTTAGCCGTTTTAGCCTTTAGAGTTCCGTTGAAACTAATGATAATGCGTTTCCCCAACGTTCATAGTTTCATATCATATCAAACTATGAAAATGACCAACCACCCCCTTTCCTAAGATCATAAGATCTTTTTTTTCTTCACACTAGTTTAATGTCTTCTAATGTCGGCCATTTATTTTGTTTTAAATCATTATTAAAACGGGAAATCGACCAAAAAAATACTGAACTTTGCGGGAATTGCCAAAAGAAACCTGAACATATGGGCTGGTCAAACAAAACACAAACTTTTCATTGACTTTAGAATTAATTAACAATGTTTTCGTTGACTTGCCAATTTAGCACGCCGTCAGCAAATTTAACAGAAAAAATGACATCGTTAAATGTTGGTGTTAGGTGAAACGACGTCGTTTTGAAATAAGATGAAACGACGTCGTTTTACATGATTTCAAAATAAAATCAAGTCGACCATTGGGTTGGGTTTGAACCCAGGTTGTTTGGACCAAATGACAAGGTACTTTACCACTAGGCTAGTGGCTCAATCATTGAAACTATTAACACATTTAGTTATATTTGGTACTGATTGAATATAAAAAATTATCTAAAACTTAAAAAGATCTTTAAAATTTCTAAAAACTGAAAAATTAATTCCAAAAAGAAATATTTCATTTTTCGGATTATAAAAAAATTGAAAAAAAATCGAAAAAAATTCCAAAAAGTTAAAATATTTCAAATCGGAAAACATATAATCAGAAACTATAAAAAATAATTTTATTATTATTATTATTAGTGTTTTTTTTATAGTTTCTTATTATATGTTTTCAGATTTGAAAATTTTTATCACTTTTTTTTGAATTTGTTTTCGAATTATTTTATTTTTTTCAAATTTCTTTTAATAATTTGAAAAATGAAAATTTTCTTTTTGGCATTTTTATAAAAAAATAAAAAAATTAAAAAAATTATTTTTATAGATTCTGATTATTTCAGATTCAAATTTCTTTATAATTTTTTTTTGTTATTTTTCAATTTTTTTTATTTTTTTCATTTTTTTAATCTTAAATGAAATTTTCTTTTTTTGGAATTTGTTTTTAAAAATGTAAAATTTGGAAGATTTTTGATTTTTAAAAGTAAAAATAAATTTTATTTTTAATTTCAATTTCAAAATTAATTTTATAAAAAAATCTTTATTTTTCAAAATTTTGGAATTTTAAAGACTTTTTAAATTTTTAGAGAATTTTTATATTCAAAATCAATACCAAATAAAAGCAAACGTGTTTGTTCATACATTGAATGTGCCACTAGCTTAGTGGTAAAATACCTTGCCATTTGATCCAAACAACCTGTGTTCGAACCTCGGAGTCTACCTTTTTTTTATTTTCAAATCAAATAAAACGAAACGACGTCGTTTCACTTAACGTCAACAGTTAACGTTGGGTTAACGCTGTTTTAACTCTCGTTTAACGGTGTGCTAATTTGGCCAGTCAATCGTAAGTTTCTTAATAATCTAAATAAGTCAACAAAAGTTCAGACTTTTATTGGTCAGACAAGTGTACAGGTTTCGGGAAATCGGCCAATTCCTACATCAACAAGGATCCGCGGTCCCGATCAGTACATCAACTCTACACCTGTGCTAAAACATACATCAACCCTTATTTTTTTCAAATTTCATACATAAACTCAATTTTTAGGTTATTTCATACATTGACCAGCTTACCGTTAGTCAAATTATAACGGAGCCTGATGTGGATTTAACGGGTGATTATGTGGATTTACAGGTTTATTACGTGGATAATAATACACAGTTTAAGCAAAACGACGTCATATTGATCTTTAATTAAACAGTGTCGTTTTGGTAATTGAGAGACAAAACTATCTTTGTCGTTGAAGTCGCGACAGAAAGAAAAAAAAACAGAGTCTGAGAGAAAGAGAGAAAGGGAGAAACGAAATTGGGAAAAAGAATTGCAAAGCTAGGGGTTAGAAAGACGACTCAGAAGAGCTGAAAGCACATATAAGAGAGAATTGTTGGAATGAGGTAAGTTCAAACCTATTATTTGAGAAAATTAATGGGTTTCTGTTTTGTAAAATAAATCGATTAGGGGTGACAGAAGAGTATTCTCGTGTTGTAATAGGTTAATTGTATGATGGGTACATGTAAATTGTGGATTTGTTAGACAGTAGAAGAAGAAACTCGAGTGGACACAAGGTGTTCGATGAAATGTGTCAATGAATATATTATCAATTTTTTTTTCTTTAACTGATGCTTTGTAATTTTTTTTCAGTGGGGATAATGATATCACGTTTATGATATACTACGACGGGAAGTTTGAAAATTTAGAAGGAATTCTAAGCTATGTTGGTGGAAAAGTTCATCATCTTGAAACCACTCCTCAGTGTCTTTTTGGTGGGATAATCTCGGCAGGGTTTGTTGATATGTATGGGCAGCGAGTGTGGTACAAGTTTCCTTTCGAAGAATTCTCAGATTTGAAGGTGTTGTTTGATGGTGGTTTAAACTTCCAAAAGATGTGTGAGGCTGCACAATATGTGAAGACACTAGAGATCTATCTTGAGCATGAGGACGTTAACAATGAGGCTGAAGAGAGTGAATCAGCTGCTGCGCAAGATGCTCAATCAGAAGCACATGATGTTGAAACAGCTCCGCTTGATGATGCTGATTCGGGAATAGAGAGGAATGATTCCCGAGATGATAATGTACCTGACCCGCGGGATGAGCTTGTAGATGAAATAGTTGCAGATTTTGTTGATGAAGAAGAGTACAACGAAGCTCACAGAGATACACCTCCAGGCTCAGATGATGAAGAAGGCGACATCACTTATGAAAGATGGCAGAGAGGAAGTGGAGAGTTGAAAATTATGATGGTTTTTGAAAGCATAAACGAGTTCAAGGAAGCTGTGTTAGAGTATGCATTGAAGGGAGGCTGGAATGTGAAATACACAAGATGGGGAGATCAAATTTCCGAAGCAAAGTGTGCTGTAGTGGGTGAGGTTCCTTGTACTTGGAGAATCTACTGTTCTTTTGAGAAATCAGTGCAGCAGTACATGGTGAAGTCATTTCAAGAAGAGCACACTTGCACCAAAGACGGGTACTGCAAATTGTTGACTGATCATGTGATTGCTAAGCTTCTGCTAAATGAGATCAGACACGACAATGCACTAGCGCCAAGACACATCCAAGAAATCATTGAAGACAAATACAACTTGACGGTGACACATGATATCGCTAGAAAGGCCCGAAAGAGAGCACTGAATATGATCAGTGATGAGTTTGATGAACAATTTGCAAGGATAAAAGACTACAAAGAGCATATCCTAAAGTAAGTTTCGTTTTAAATTTTTTTTTCTAATTTTAATTGAGTTTTTCTCTCACTTATTGGTTCTGTTTCTTATTGGTTCTGTTTTTTTTTTTACAGAACAAACCCTGGTTCTACTTGTGATGTTGCAACAATCATTAGAGAAGATGGTGTTGAGATCTTCGACAAGTTTTATGTGTGTTTTAAAGCTCTAAAGACAATATGGAGAGCTTACTGTCGACCCATTTTTGGGATTGATGGGTGCTTTATGAAATCCACTTCAAAAGGACAACTCCTTGCAGCTGTGGGACGAGACGCAAACAACCAAATATATCCCGTTGCGTGGGGCATTGTTCAAGTTGAGGACACCGACAATTGGAAGTGGTTCATTCAACGGGTGAAGCATGATTTAAATCTCCAAAGTGGCCAAGGGTTCACACTTATCTCTGACAAACAAAAGGTAAGTTTCTTAATTTTTTTTGGGATTTTTTAAAGTCATATTCTTACTGTTTTCTTTACTTTCAGGGTCTTATAAAGGCTGTTGAGGACGAGCTTCCTCACATAGAGCATCGTATGTGCGCTAGACACGTCTACGGAAACGTTAAGAAGCTACATCCCAACAAGCCTAAGTTTAAAAATCTGTATTGGGCAGTAGTAAATAGCTTCAACGAGGGTGATTATAAAGCCTCACTTAAGGAGCTTAAAGCATTTGACTCTCAGATATATGATGACTTGATGGTGAGAGATCCTACAACGTGTACTCGTGCATTCTTCAGCACTACTTCTTCTTGCGAAGATGGACTCAACAATTTCTCAGAGTCTTACAACAGCGGTCTGAAGAAAGCTCGTGGTCTCCCTTTAGTGCAAATGCTCGAGACCATGAGGAGACAAACAATGGTTAGAATTGAGGTGAGGAAGAAGAAGTTGCTGAAGTACAGGAAGAAATATAGTGAGAAGGTTGCAAACACTATCGCTGAAGAGGAAGAAAGACGCAAATGGTGTAAGAAAAGGACACCTGGTCCTAATGGTGTTTCAGAAGTAGAGGAGATTGGCATTTCTTACACTGTCAATATGGAGAAGCGAACATGTAGCTGCAGAAGATGGGACCTCACTGGGATTCCGTGTCGCCATGCTCTAAAGGTGATTAAAGATAAAAAGCTTCGTTCTGAGGATTTTGTGGCAGATTGTTACTTGACCAGTTTGTGGAAGAAGCAATACAGTGATTCAATCACTCCAGTTGAAGGAATGAAGTTCTGGAAGGATGCTCCGGGTTCTAAGGTTGAACCACCGCCAAGACCTAAGGAGAAAGGTCGGAAGAAGAACCCGCAGAAGAGGAAGAAGTCAATTTACGAGTCTCCTACAAAGTCTCGTATCTTCCTCTCTCTGTTTCTCAAAGTTTTGTTCTTCTCTGGCTATCGCGACGTAAACGAGAAAGATGAGCTTTGTCTCTGAAAAAAAAAAAAACGACGTCGTTTATTAGAGCACAAAACGACGCCGTTCAGTGTTAAACTTGGTCTAATTTTAATCCTAATATCCACGTAATAAACCTGTAAATCCACATAATCACCCGTTAAATCCACATCAGGCTCCGTTATAATTTGACTAACGGTAAGCTGGTCAATGTATGAAATAACCTAAAAATTTGAGTTTATGTATGAAATTTGAAAAAAATAAGGGTTGATGTATGTTTTAGCACAGGTGTAGAGTTGATGTACTGATCGGGACCGCGGACCCTTGTTGATGTAGGAATTGGCCGATTTCCCTACAGGTTTCTGTTGGCAATTCCTGCAAAGTTCAGTGTTTTTTTGGCTGATTTCCCTTATTAAAACAGTATTTGTTTTCGTTATACAATAAAGAAAACTAGCCGGAAAGCTTGAATACCAAACATGCATCATTATAAGCATGAGATTTCACTAGAATGTGGCCCCAACCAATGAAACTAAAATTGTTGATTCTTTCTCAGTTCCAAACCAACATGAGTTGTTATTTATCTTTTTTTCTTATGAACAAAATTTTTTTTTTTTTTTTGTAACTGTGAACAAAATTTAGTTTTCATGAAAACTATACAGACTTATACTTTCACCGTTTCATGAGTGTTGATTTTTACCCCAAAAATGAGTGTTGATTTTCTAGATTTTATTTTCTATGAGGAACGATCTTTTATATTTATATACATATGTCATATTTAATTAGTCTCTATATATATGGATTATTCTTGGGGAAACAAACAATCCAAACAAAATCAATCAAAAATTAATTCCCATTATCACATATGATATGCTTTTTAAGAATGTGGAAATCCTAAAAATAACAATTAGTCCTCTATTTTTTTTTCTGTTAGAACAAGACTATATAATATATATATTAACCAAGAGAATGATGAACAAGCGGACATATTCATAAACCACTTGAATCCTGCTTCCAACAAAGAGGTTTTGAACAGAGATACGGAGTTGTAAACTAATTGAGTACATCCCAGGGGCGGATGCAAAGGTTAACGTACGGGGCATGTACCCCCAACTGAATTTTTATTTTCTTTTAGTATTTGGTATAAATATATGAAGTGCCCCCATCAAAAATTTAAATACAGTGAGAAATTTGTTTGTGCCCCCATCTAATAACTCAGCACATTCAGCTTTCAAATAACAGAAGAGACAGATTTTCTTATTCGTGTTATATAAAAACAAAACTGATTCAGCAAGCCTCTTAGACATGATGCTGTTGCTATGATGTTTACTCTTAGTTAATCTACTTTCTTCCATGCTTAGTTTTATTTTTCTTTCTTTATTTTTTTAATGATCTGATATGCAACCGATTCACGAACTTTCAAATTTGGTTGAATAAAAGCCTGAACTTTCCCTTGGACCATTTAAAGCACCAATTTAATTTGACTAGCCATTTTAAACATTAATTTAGTTTGACTAAACCAAATTAAGCACGACGTTAACTCGGATAACAGAATGATTAAACAGAGTTAAATGCCGTCTCTAATCTCCGTTAAGTTCAAAACGACGTCGTTTAGAAATCTTTTAAAAAATCGCATCTGGGTGGATCGAACCTGTTACCAAAGACACACACATGTAACGCGCAAACCACTAGACTACTTGCACTTTTTGAACTTTATTGACTAATAATACCTATTATCGTGAAACCTCCAAATCATCTTCTTCCACTCTAAATCCCTAAATGATTTTATAAATATTAAAACTTGTAAATAGCTTATTAGTTATTTGAAATTTTGTGAGTATAAATAACTAAATGATTTTTAATTATATTTTTTAACTAATAATAATACAAAATGATTTTAAATTATGATTTTTAAAAATATAATCTTTTAGTATTATTAAAAATTATAATAAACAATTATAGTTAATAATAACTTGTCTGATTTATAATAATAATTAATTATAATTTTTAATTAATAGTATACCAAATGATTGTTAATTATAATTTTAATTACTAGATGATTTTTAATTACTAATAAAACAAAATGATTTTTATTATAAGTAGTATTTTTAATAATACTTGTAAATAAAACTTAATATTATAGTTAAGTTAATAATTATTATAAGTTTAATATTTTTAGTAATGTTCACAAATTTTTGAATAGTTAATAATTTATTTACAATTTTTAATATTTATAAAATTAATTAGGGATTTAGGGTTGAATAAGATGATTTGGAGGTTTCACAATACTAACTATTACTAGTCAATCATGTTAAAAAATATTTAAGTGGTCTAGTGGTTTGAGCCTTACATGTGTGTGTCTATTGTCACGGGTTCGATTCCACTCAAATGCATATTTTTAAAAGATTTTTAAACGACGTCGTTTTGGACTTAACGGAGATTAGAGACGACATTTAACTCTGTTTAATCATTCTGTTATCCGAGTTAACGTCGTGCTTAATTTGGTTTAGTCAAACTAAATTGATGTTTAAAATGGCTAGTCAAATTAAATTGATGCTTTAAATGGTCCAAGAGAAAGTTCAGGCTTTTTTTCAACCAAATTTGAAAGTTCGTGATTTAAAAGACAATTTTCCCTAATCATTATTGCTACGCTGCTGAACACCAAAGCCAAACAAGTTAATCTTATTTCCTTCTTTGAGTTGCAAACGAACTTTCTCTGCTAGTAGTTTTTTTGTCATCTATGAATTAAACGAAAGTTGAAAGTACAATTGTTACAGACCTTGAACACACTTCCCTCCCCCTACTGAACAGCCTTTTGAGATTTTAATTAGTCTAACCTCAAAAAATCACACCAACTAAAAAGCTATACCAAAAGGATATGAACACAACAATGAAGAACCATGACTCTCTGCAAATAGTTTACCTTTTGACTTTTCGTAGTTGATATTTTTCTTTTTAATATTGAAGTTTTGTGATATCGGTTACTTTTAAATTTCTTCAACTTATGGAGAGTTGAGGTCTTTTACAATGAGGAAAAGGAATAGCTAAAAATTTCATGTTTTTCTGAATTATAATATTGAAATAGTTATTTGTATAAAACTGTCCAAAATCTTTCACGAAAATATTAAAACATGAAAAATGCTTTCAGATAGCTCAAAACCGTCTTTTTGTTCTCAAACTAGTTAATAAAGGTTAATTAAAATAGGTTCATTCAAACGTAAATGACTTTAAACAAATAAATACTTTAAAATTTAAATTCATTTGTCAATAATTCATATTTATGTTTTAATAGAATATAGATTTAGATAATAAAACTAAACTTAAAAAAAAAAAGATAATAATAAAACTAAAGACGTATCTATTTAGGAGATTTTGACCTATCATTTTTTTCCAAATTCATTTTAAAACGGACTTATAAAGTTTAGATATTTAAGGAAAAAGAAGCCCAATATTGAAGCCGTTCAAAAGATTTTGAAGCCCATAAATTGAAAGCCCAACTCACTTGTTTACACCTATCCACAGCAGCTTTAGCATTATTGTGTAAGAAAAAGTTTACAATAATGCATGCACAAGAAAAAGTTTCATCATGCTATTGATGGTCGCTCGTCCAAGATTATCCCACGGTAGCTGGTTGATGCAACTTTTGTCACAAGTGTAGAACCATTATGTTGGCTCTAGCTTCTTCTCATTAACTTCACACCAGTGAATGTCATTGGTAATTTCTCAATAGCAATGTAATAGATGATGCTTACCAAGCATGTTAATGTATGTATTAGACACATGTTGAGGTACAGGAGAAAACACATTCAATTCAGTTTTTTTTTGTAAGTGTAAGAAGCTTCACCCTTTCTTCTCTCTTAGATTTTAATTAGCTGATTTTTCTAAATGATTCTGTGTCGACAAAAGATGATCTCCTGTTGTTTAGGTTAGGGACAAAGCTAAAAACAAAATGAACTTTTAATCATTACTTTCCATTAATTGATTCGAATATTGTCCAAATAAACTAGTCTAAGTCTCTAAGATATACTTCATATATTTTTGTTGAAAAAAGGACAAGCTAAGCATGGATTATTATACAAAGGATCAATTGTTTTCTGGAGGGGGCTAATAATGCTTTTGGGTTTTATCTTTAGAGCTTGATGAGGTTACTTATGGAATGTATCCGACCAGTTATAAATTGACTGAAGCCTATTCAATAAAAAGCAAATCTAACTCTCATGTGTGGGACAAGTTGAATGGCTTTCGAGTTTGATTGATCTCGAGATCTAATGTCAGAACTCAGAAGCATCATATGTCGCATCATTATTCTCTATAGTGGCACACGCATTATATGCATATCTACACACCTAGGTATATGAATATACATATATAAGTAATTTGCTAAATTTGGTAGACCTACATGGAGACATCATATAGATATATAATTTAGATCATATCTGGATATGTCAACTATAACAAATCTTTTTTTTATAAGTACTTGCTTCACATGGAATGACTTATTCCATTAGCATTAATCATTTAGTATCCAATATAAATATATATTAAGAATTACAATATACATATATTTTATTGCATAATCTAATGTTTTGCAACCAAATTTTACAATACACTGATTTGTACTAATACCCTCATCACATTTATATCAGAAATAAGATTTTGAATACTAAATAAATAAAAAACTATTGAGAACAATTATATTTACCCTCACCACATTTACATCAGAATAAAATTTTGAATACTAATCAGAAAACTATTGAGAAATTATAACAACTATATATATTTAGTATCAAACTAAAAAATAGAAAATTATGATAACAATTTTAAATTCTCATAAGAATAAAATATTATTACTTAATGATTTGCCTCTATTAGATATATACAGTTCGTTATATTTTAGATTTAAGATTCATTTTAACCATCAAAATAATAGCTATATGTATAATCTATTCTTCTTGATAAAAGTATGGGAGCACATAGAATATCAGATAGCTGAGTTAGTTAAGCTCATGTTGATAGTTTTCCACTGACCTTTGTCCCTTCATGGAGTTCGAAAAGTTGTGTCGACATACCACATCACAATCGCATTCAAAATATGGTTTATTGAATTATTATTTCTTATATATTTTGAATAAATAATGGAAATTCAGACTTAAGGTTGTTGAGTGTATGATCAGAAACTTCTGTGAATTTCCTTTTGGGTAAAATTCTGTTAAATTATTTATCATCAAGATTATAAAAAATAGAAAATACATGGATAATGCATACCCTTATATGAATTTAAAAATACAATTAACTATATCTAAAGACGATAGAAAATTTTAATTAAATATAGCAAATATATATATATATAATTAAATTAGAAACATGACCTATTATAATTTTAATTGATATATCAATACTATTAATTCTTCAACATGTCCAATTGATATGGGGTTATGTCCAACTTAAAATATAATGCATCTAAACAATTATGTAGATAAATGTAACCACTTTAATGAAATAGCTTTTTAACTTCCACTTTTGTTCCAAGATTTTCGGATCCTTACGTAATACATGGTTATAAATATTAGGTGAATATTTTTTATTTTCTCTGATCCATCAGATAAATTCACTTCCAGTAAATATTCTTACTAACAAAATAATTCTGTAACTATTTCTAAGATGTATGTACATTTTATAAAGCCACCCATTAATTTCAAAATATTACCGATTCACTACTTTCCATACTACAAACTGTCAACTACCTTACGAAGTCCAATAAATAAAAATTATATCATTTTAAAACAATAATATTGATACTATACTTTAATAAATATTATTTTCACTATACAAATTAATGGAAAGGAACTATGGTTTAATTAATGTTTTTAAACACAGTTTAGATGTTGAATTTGATTACTTTTGGGTCATTGAGTTATTAGATTAACCATGATCAACTATGTAAGTAATTTAATTTAAAGGGCGTATATATTTTTTGACTATAGAATATTATATAAAATTTAGATTCTGACCCGCTTTTCAAAGAACGGATATACTTTTTGTTTTACATTTGTGATAGAAATTTAATTTTTATATTTGTATTTTTATTCATATTTGTGTTTTTCTTTGTAATCATCTTTGTGTAAATTTTTTTAAATGATTAGTAAAAGGTTTTAACTTTATTAAAATAGGTGGAACAAACCTATATCAATTGGTCATTTTTCTAATTTAATAAAATAGATTAAAATATATCAATATTAAAAAGTAATGTTTAAAAGTTTAGTAAAACTTTTAAAATTTAAATTATTTATATTTTATTTTAAATTAAAAATATAATTTAAACATTTTCTATAACAATTTAGAGTTACGATATACTATAATAAAAATAAAATAATATTAAAATTAATAATTAGTTAAATCTATATTATTACAACAGGAACATGACCTATTAATATAGGTGTGATCCAACTATTTTAATATAATTACTAAAATTATGATCCGTCTTTAAAAGGTCGGATAGTGAAACTACAATAAATGTTTTATTGTTATTTATTAACAAATATAAACGGATATAATATAATAAACATTTTATACGCATTACCTGATACTATAAAGAATACTCAAAACATCATTATACTATGTCAATAATGTAACTGTATAAATTTATTACATGAAGTAACATGTTATATTCATCAATTAAAAGGTCGAAATTCGAAAAATAGGTTGAAATTATTGAATAGCATTTGGGCTGAATTAAGCAGAAAAAGGGTTGAATATTGACAAAAGGAAAAACACAACCCGGTTGTATTAGAAAGAAATGGGTCCGAGAATTCTGGATAGGAGATATGTATTGATTAATAAAGGTGGCTACTGTTATAAAATATATGATTTATTTTTTAAGTAGGTAATATAAATAAAAAGTTGTTGGATCTAACTTTTTATCAATTGGTCATGAATCATGATGCTAAATTAATAGAATAGATTAAATTTTTTATTAATTATATTAAAAATATTATACATTAGAAAGTACAAAAAATAACTAAAACTACAAATATAAAACTTAAATTTCTAAAAAAATTACAAAACAAAACATATACCCGCCCTTTTAAGGGCGGGTCAAAATCTAGTATATAATTAATATTAGGAACATGACTTATTATAAGTTTAGTCCAATTATTTTAATCAATACAATTAAAACAACAGTTTTTTTTTTGAAATCTCTTTAAACTTTGCATATATAATTACATAAGACTGCCATTATCTATTAATTGATAACTATTTTAATCATTTAAAAAAGAAATAATATATTAGTATTGTTAGATTCCATCAAGATTTCTTTAGTCATTTTAGGATTAATTATATCCATAAATGTCGGCCATATATATCTATATTAGTTCCAACGGAATTTTAAAATATTTTTATTCTAGCAAATTTAGTTAAAGTATGCCAATAAAATATTAAACAAGAAACTATAAAAAAATCTTATGTACGTGACATTACAAATATATTTATGATACTGAGCACACATTATTATAGATTATGTATTTCATGTAGATAAATAATACTCAAAATACTATATAATTTAAATATTTATTGTTTCTATGTCCAAATATTCAAAACAAACCAATTTATATGTTAAACTTATATGTTTTGACATATATTATTCAAATTTATATCTAATATATTATTTTTATATTTTGAAATTTTAAAATATATAATAAATTTCAAATTATTATAAGTGGGTTATCCAAGTCATAACCACATCCATAAAAATCTGAACCAAACCCAAATTAAAATTTATAAATATTTAAAGTGGACTAAAATATTTAACCATGAAATCTCAAAATCTGAATAGATCTAAAATGAACCTGAATAGTATCCAAACGCCCACCCCTATATAATTATTAAAAAAATAAAAATATTTCTCGGTTCATTCTATTAATTAACAATATCAAAATTTGTAACATTTACAATGAGCATACTAATTATTTATAAAGTTATTAGCCATACCCAAATTATTGAAAATAATCCTAAAAACGGAATCGAACCAGAATTGACCTCAATATTTTGTCGGCTTCCTAACATTTTTATCCGAAAAAACCAAAAACCAAAATAACAAAACCAAACTCATAAATAACCAAATGGTTCTTCTGGCTCTTGAACCGAGAAATTGAAAACAAAACCAAATTAGAATAAAACCAAAAAAATGGAACTAAACCGATATACAAATGATTTTGTCTAAACATATAAGTAAACAAAGAGACGGGTTAACAAATTATCAACAAAAAATAGTTTCGCGCTTTCAAAGCGCGGGTCAAAATCTAGTACAATTATTAAAATTTTTTACTAATCATTTAAAAAAGATATTCTGCATAAATATAATTACAAAAAAAACACAAATATGATAAAAACATAAATATTTTTTCTTTTAAATGTATATACAGTTTACATTCCTTTTCAACCACCAAAAAGTTAGTTATTATTTGTATTCTAGAATATATAGACATAAAAATATTGTTATCCAAGACAGAGATTTAGGAAGGGAAGAGTTGTTTATAAGTTTAAAAAAGACTTGAACCTTTAAGAGGCACATTGCAAAAAGCAAATTCGAGGACTACCTTTTTTATATTCTTCTTCTGATGCGAGTGAGTGAGAAGAACAAAAGGGTTTGAAATTCTTATTAACCACTCAAATCAAGTAAAAAGTAAATTCCTTTTTTCGAATTCTTCTGCTTTTTCTCATGTCTGATTGTTATCTCAACTGGAATCTATTCTTTTCCAATTACTTATACTTTTGTCTCTTTCCTCATCTGATCAACGCTTAATCTATAGTCTTTGGATATAATATATTATCTATGTATGGTGGTGGTTATATAACTCTTCCTTGGAAACCCTTTTACTCTGTTTTTGTTTTCAGAAATCAAAATCTGTTTTCTGCTTTCCAATCTGGGCACATAAAGTTTGCACCTTGGAAAAAAAAAAGGACAAAAGAGGTCTTGTCTAATTGGTTGATGTGATTGGGTGTTTTCAAAGACCCAACATATGTTTTGATGAGGGTTTTGCTGTGTAAGATCCAGTGCCCTTCTTTCCTCTGCTTCTGTAAGCCTTCTCCTCACATCTACACGGCATCAGGCTCGCTTAAATTGGAGGAGAACACGCCTCCTCAAGTGTCTACTACCACGGTTGTTGTTGATGACAACGATGATGATGATGATGATCATTATGTTGATGCACATGCCGCAGAATGTGTTGATCATGCTACAGAGGACAAGGAAGAAGCTTGTGCTGTAGAGGAGAAACAAGAAAAAGAAGAGCAAGGTGAGATCTTGAAAAGCAGTCTCAAGAAGGCGGCTTTGGATTCACCAAGGGAGAAGCAGAAGAAGAAGAAGGTACAGTGGGTGGATTTGATGGGGAAAGAACTTGCTGAGATCCGTGAGTTCGAGTCTAGGTTAGTCTTTGATATGAAAGATTGAATCTTTTAATCAGTTTCACTATGTTTGGCTTGAGAGTTAGTTAGATTGGCATTTGTCTGATTCCTCATTTTATTTGCAGTAAAGAAGATGATATAAGATATGATGGCGACCAAAGCTGTGTTTGCGTTATTCTGTGATCAAGATAAGGCAATGGCGAGAGGTGAAGAAGCTTGCTGGAGATGGATCCATGTTGGTTTTGTGACCTTGGCTATAGAGTCCATATACATCAAGGTAGTACATATAGTAGAATCTACATTTGCTCGCCTGAGGTTATATGATGTTTCTATATATAACATGGCAGCATTTTGTTATGATTTTAGGATTGTGAAAAGAATTGATTTCTATTACAATTGTTTCTTTGACCAGTTAGTGAATTGGTTTGTTATTGTTAGTCAGACTCAAACAGCTTTAAATGTTAAATTGGTTATATGCGTTATCCCAAGTTCCTCAGCATTATATAGCATATGGTTGTCTTGATCATGTAATGTATAAATTTAGACCATATTCAACTACAACTGGTTTACTTTTATAATCAACATAGAGCAGCCCTTTTCACTGGAAGAGATATACCTATTAAGGGAGCCATAAACCATCTCCTTCCTAAGGCAGAGCCTTCCTTTAGGCCACAATACTGTGTTTGAGAAAGATCCAAGCTTTGTTGACTCTCTAGATCTCTCTAATACGAAATATGTTTCAAGTTAAGTTAGTGCATATTGGTTGATTAGTATGAATTTGCGTCAGATATGATGAGCTAACACCCAACATATGATGAACACATCACTCTCTGGTTCATCCACCTCTCCTCTTTAAGAGCGAACCAGGTTGGTCTATCTCAGTATCCATAACCTGAAACAAGAGATGCAGTGATGAAGAAACATTGAGTTTTGATGTTACTGTCCAAATCAACCAAGGAAGGAAGACGTGGCAGTGTAAAAGTCTATGCCATGTCAGATAAAAGGCCCAAATTTGAATCTATTGTTCCGTTTGTTGCGACATTAGAAGAAGACCACTAATAGGCCATAACTTAATAAAACAGGCCCAATTCGGATAGCCTGTAAAATCATCAGAGTTGGCCCATTAACTTTGAGTTAAAAGGTGAATGTCTTATTTCTTTGTTCACGGTAACTTCCTCTAAAAAGATTATTTTTACATCTAAGGTTTTGACTGGAGGACTGACACATGAAAGTCCCAATAATATACTCCCTCTGTATCACATTAAATGGTGTTTAAAAAATTTTATTTTGTTCCAAAATAATTGATGTTCTCACTATTCTATGTAGAATTTAATAGCATTTGAATTTTATGACCAATTACAAAATGCTGTTTTTTTTTATTGGTTGAATTATTCTCATTTAATGATATTTGTATATAACCAATGTAAATTTTATAAAAATTAGTATTTTTTTAATCTATGTGCTAAAACCTTAGACATTGCTTATAGTGATACAGATGGAGTAATATTTTGACAATTTTGGCTCTATTTTCAATAAATTTAAGATTTTTTTTCCTGGTCAAATATATATTTAAGATTTGTATCTATCCAAAAGATTACCAACTTATTCTGGATGGGAAATATCACTGTAATTACCAAAACCAGAGGGGTCAAGTCTTTATGACGAAAAAGGAAAGGAAATAACTTAAAGGGGAAGAAATATTTTTTTTTTTTTTAAAGTGTAATAAAAGATAAAAGAAAAAAAGAAGAGGAGAGGACGCTCGTGGATCTATTTGAATCACTCGAAAGGTTGCAGAGACACAAAAACCCTTTTTTTTTTCTCCTCACCTCTTCGAAAAACCCTTCTCTCCTTTTGCTTGGCGGCTGCGTCCACACATCTCACCACACCTCTCTCCTCCTTCTCCTCTCCCTAAACCCTAGATTCGATCTGGGTTTCTCTGATTCCATCTAGGGTTTCTATCTATCCTCTCTCTCTCGGTCGCATCCCGCGAAGAATCTATCAATTCGAATCTGTCAAATCATGGCTACCGTTGCTTCTTCACCTGCTGATCGTATCCTTTTTTGCTTACAGTCTCTCGATCTGTTTCTCTTAAATTGGATCTCGATTTGAGTTTTTCGTTTTCTCTCTCTCACTCTCTCAGTGCCGTGATTGGTTTCGTTTTTTTTTTTTTTCAGATTTACGTTGATTTAGGGTTTAGGGTTTCTCTTTGAGCAGAGCAATTGATGAAAATCGATTGAAAGATGTTTGCTTTTTCACTATTCTAATCGTTTTGGTCTTTGTTTCCTTGACTCACATTGTTTTTTTGTTTTAAGAATCTGCGGATATGTTGCAGAAACTTACTTTGGATTCACAACCCAAAGGTTCGGAGATTCCCGAGCCTAAGAAGGTGTGTGTGAAGTGTGAAGCTTGCTTTGGTCTTACCTTTACACTCTTTTTTGTTTTGTTAACAGGCTGATTTGTTTGTGTGTGTGTGTGTGCAGGCTGCTGTTTACCAGTATGGAGGTGTGGATGTACATGGTCAACAAGTCCCTTCCTATGACCGATCATTGACACCACTGCTCCCCAGTGACGCCGCGGATCCTTCGGTTTGCTATGTTCCAAATGCCTACCAGCAGCCCTATTACTATGGTACTAGTAGTAGCTTCCTACCTAAACCTACTCAACTTGTCACCAATGCTTATCTTTTTATGAAACTTTCAGGATATGGTGCGAGTGGTCAAGATTGGAGCGAGTTCACTGGCTACAACCCTAATCTTGAGGGTGTGGAAATGAGTACTGTAAGTCTGTACTGAATAGGTCCTTTCATTCTCTTTCACGTCTGCTCTTCTTAAAAGCTTTGATATTTTTTTTATTATCAGGGAGTTTATGGAGAGAATGGATCCGTTGTGTATCCTGGATACGGGTATGCTGCGTATCCTTACTCCCCAGCAACTAGCCCTGCTCCACAGGTTGGCGGAGACGGGCAGTTGTACGGTGCTCAGCAGTACCAGTATCCTACCTTTTTCCCCACTGTACCTTTTGCTACTACCCCTGCCACCCAGGGAGATCTCTCTGCAAACAAAGCTGGTGGTGGTGTGAAGACTCTACCTGCAGAAAGCAAGAATGTTGGGTCTGCTGCTGGTGTTGGGGCAAAGGGAAGCAATGGACCTGCTCCAGGGAAACCGAATAGCCAGCAGACCGCCATTAACAATGCCTCGAGCAATTTCTATGGTAATGGTGGTCCTGGAAGTGGCTTTGCTACTGGTTATCAGGATCCTAGGTATAGCTATGATGCGTATTATGGTAATCTGTCGTCTTACGACGCCTCTAAGTATTCGGATGGGCAGAGAGCTGTTACTGGTGGTGGAGTTACATCCTCCTATTCGAAGGGGGCCAGTGTGCCTTCATCCAGGAATCAAAACTACCGCTCAAATTCCAGTTACACTGTATGGTTTCTTTCTAACTCTTTTTTTTTGGTATTAACGAATGTATTTTGTTTTATTGACCTTCAATTTATGTTTCCTCTATGTGCAGGGTGTGCACCAGGCTGCAGCAATGGCAGGCTACGGTTCAACTCAGGGGTTGTACAACAGGATGTATCCAAACAAGTTATACAGCAACTATGGTAGCTCGGGGAGATCTGCTTATGGTTCTTCTGGGTATGATTCAAGAACAAACGGAAGAGGATGGGTAAACGCAACGGATAACAGATACAGAAGCTGGGGAAGGGGTAACGGTAACTTCTATGGAAATGAGAACAACGGAGATGGTTTGAATGAACTCAACAGGGGACCTAGAGCAAAGGGCACAAAGAACCAGAAGGGTGATTTAGAAGATAGTTTAGAGGTTAAGGAGCAGACTGGTGAATCGGATGTAACCGAGGCTGTGGAGGCGGAGAACACATGCATTGTTCCTGACAGAGAAGATTACAACAAAGAGGATTTCCCAGTGGATTACGAGAATGCTATGTTCTTTGTGATCAAGTCCTACAGTGAAGATGATGTGCACAAGAGCATCAAGTACAATGTTTGGGCTAGCACACCAAATGGAAACAAGAAGCTTGCTGCAGCGTACGAGGATGCTCAGAAGAAGCCTGGCGGCTGTCCTATCTTTCTCTTTTTCTCGGTGTGTATACAATCTCGAAATTAAATGCAGTGCTTTTTACACTTTGTTTGATAATACTGAGCTATATTAACCTTATTTTTGTTTGCCTTCCAGGTCAATGCAAGTGGACAATTTGTTGGGCTTGCTGAAATGACAGGACCAGTTGATTTCAATACGAACGTGGAGTACTGGCAGCAAGACAAGTGGACTGGCTCATTCCCTCTCAAGTGGCATATTGTCAAGGATGTTCCAAACAGTTTGCTGAAACATATCACCCTCGAGAACAACGAGAACAAGCCTGTCACCAACAGTAGAGATACACAAGAGGTAATAGAACTGTAAAGCTTTTGCATCTCTCTGAAGTTATGGCCTTGATTTTGTTTATTTTCTGGTGTTGAAAGTTTCTTTCGTGGGATTGTTTTATAGGTCAAGCTGGAGCAAGGTTTGAAGATTGTGAAAATTTTCAAGGAGCATACTAGCAAGACTTGCATTTTGGATGACTTCTCCTTCTACGAGGTTAGGCAAAAGACGATCTTGGAGAAGAAAGCCAAGCAGCAGCAGACTCAGAAACAGGCAAGAACAAAATAACAATTCTGTAAAACTTTTGTAGTCATAGTTTTACAACTTTGAGTGTTTCCTCTAACATTTAATGAATTAAATCAATAGGTAAGTGAGGAGAAGACTGCAATCGATGAGAAAAAGGAATCCTCAAATGCTGATAAGGAATCTCAAACTACCGGTGATGCCAAGGTTGATGAGAATGGGTCAGTTGCTAAACCAGTTGGTGTGGTTGCAAATGGTTGCTAGGTTAGTCCATGTAGCTCACGGCTTGAGCATTAGAGGCAACAAGAGAGCAGAAGATAACATTCCCGTTTACATTTTCTCTTGAGAACAAGGTAGTGCTGTGAGCTTTGAAGCATGGAGGGAAGGAGCTTTAGTACCTGAGATCCGTTTCTTTACCCTTTAGAAGTTCAAATCCATAGTTATTTTTTTCAATCTTTTCGTTTTCTCATTTTCCCCTCGTCTTCACAATTTTCAGTTTTTTTTTTCTTTTTTCAATTTTCTGTTGATCCTCCTACCCTGTAAAAATGCTTATAGGACCTAGAGAAAAGGACACAACAGCAGGGTGGGATTTGTTTTCATTTCTCTTGGATTTTAGGCAGTTTTTTTGTTCTTCTGTTTCTTGTTTTTGGTTCCGAAATTGACTCTGTTTTGAGTTTTTTTATTTGTCTGAGACTTGGCCTTGGCCTCTTTTCACCTTTCTTGCTTTGGAAGTTAATTGAATCATTCCAGTTTAAAATTTGCAGTGTAAGAACATTTTTGTCTCCAAGGTACTAAAGTGAACTTTGAAACTAGACTAACTCATGAAACAATGATTAAAACTACAGGATACCTAACAAGGGTTTTCAAAATTATTAGTTTGGATATCTAAAAATTTCTCGACAAAAAAAAGGATATTTAAAAATTATGGGAAACCTAACCTAAAGTATTTCAAATGCTTACATTTGAGTTAATTGAGTTGAGAACTTCAAATTGAGAAACTCCAATAATTGGAGATGCTTTTAAATGCATCATGCATGCCAGTAGATATTGAAGAATCAACTATTTACCGAGAAAGATAAGAAAATTAAAAGGTATACTACAGACTGTGAGAACTGTGTATATTCTCAAACGCTTTGTAGGTCTCATTTGATAGTGAAGGGAGATCTGCATCACTCAAGGAGACTATCACAAAACCGAAACAGAGAGAAAGTGAGTTTGATTCAGAGAATTCCTTTTTCAATTATATAAACTTTTACTATTCAGTTATAGTTAAATTCGGATTAGTAATACTTTATACTTGGCTCGGTTAGGATACGATATTTTGCCCCAACTCTTCTACTTTTCTTACTAAATCAAATCACGGTTATGTCTAGACCATCACAGAACCGGGTTTTCACAAAAAAGAACTTGAATACTAGAAAATTCGCGGTTAACGACTTTGCAACATGTCAAGGTCTCGCAATAAAGAAAGCTGCTGAGATCATTTCACTGCCATTGTTTCTCCATAAACGATGACAAAGACGTGTTTCAAAAAAAAAAAAAAAAAAAAAAACGATGACAAAGACCTCGAAAACTGCGACACAAACGACACTGAATGACGTCTCCTTGTCCACACTCTCCTCATCTTTGTATCTCCAGAACTTAAGAATAATCAGATTCTCCTCTTCAGTCGACCTCTGCACCACGATCCTCGACTTATAACCTCTCTTCCTCATCATCAAACATATCTCGACGGGTAAGTCGATGTCAACGTCACCAAGTAGAACCAACCCTTCTCAGAAAGCAAACGATCAACCACAGGCAAGACTCAATCAGTACAACAATCTCCTTTTACTTGCTGTTGGGATTCGAGACTACTTCAGAGACTACGTTAGCGAATACTTCAGGGACTTCGTCAAGATTTGGTGATGGAAATCAAACAAGATCGCATAACTTAAACCAAGACAAGGATGTCATATTAGGAAAATGAAATATCACTTTATTGAAGGTGATAGGTTCCTGGAAATATTACTTCTCATGGAGTTATGGAAGTTGCAAGTATTTTGGAATATTTCCTAATAGGTTTATGGAAAGGGGCGAATGCCCTAATCCAACTAGGTTAATGTAATAAACTCCTACTATATAAGAGGAGCTCGTGTGTACTCTTTTCTTAGAAACCTTGGCAAGGTCCGAAAGGTCCAAAAGTGACCAAGCAAGCCGGCTTGTGGCTTGTGTGAGAGAGAGAGAGAGGTGCTATGTCTTTGTACTTGAGATTATAGTGAATTGCCTCATTGCCAGGCCCCAGGGACGTAACCACGTTTAGGTGAACCCTGGGACATCAAATTCTTGTGTCTATCTTCTATAATTCCGTGTTCTTCTTCTGTTCTCCATATATCTACAAAACTCATACTTTCTAACGTACTACGACAAGTGCATCAGAAAGTGCTTCAGCGAGTTTGTGTGGTGAGTTTTCCCAACAAAGTGGTATCAGAGCCTTAGGTGGTGTTCTCAATGTCTACTAAAGTAAGAATTGAGGTGGAGCGGTTCGATGGGAAGGGAGACTTCTCGTTGTGGAAGAAGAGGATGCTTGTGCATCTTTCTGTCCTTGGTCTAAAGGATGTATTAGAAGAGTCCGGGTCACCTTCTGTCTCAGCGATGAAGAAGGATGAAGACGAGGATGTTTACAGGGAGCGGTTGGTGGGCTTAGAAGATCAGAGACGGTGATGAATCTGATCAGTCTCAGTGTGGGAGATCATGTGTTAAGGAAGATCAAGTTGTGTACTTCAGCGGCTTCTTCATGGTCTGTGCTGGAGATGTTATTTCTTTCCAAGACTCTACTGGATATAATTCACTTGCATCACATATTATATATCTTCAAGATGGTTGATACTCGGAGTATGAGAAGATCAATGGCTTCTGGAAGATGGTGTCTTACCTGTCAAGCGTGAATGTAACTGTGTCAGAGGAGGTGCAAGGACGATTCTGTTGTTTGAATCTGCTACCTTCACAGTTCGGCTCTCTCAAGGAAACGCTTAAGTACGGCAAGGATGTTTTGTCGTTGTAAGAGGTGACGGTGTTGCAAGGTCTAAAGATCAAGATCTTTAAACCTCTAGGGTTTCACATGATGATGGTGAAGGATATTATGCTAGAGGCGAGTCTGAGAAAAAGATCTTGTGAGGATTGATAGGGTCGATTCTAGATCAAGCTCAGGGTCTAGAATTACCTGCTGGTTCTGCGGGAAGCAGAGGAACACCAGGAATAACTGTTATGTTACAAAGAAGAAGTATGACAAAGAAGCTGAAGTAGTGGGTGTGATAGATCCTGGTCCAGAGGGTGATGCACTATCGGTAACAGATATGCAGCGTCATGATAAGTGGGTGATTTGTTCTGGATGTTCTTACTACAGGTCGTGTAGGAAGGATTGTTTTTCACATGGTTCAAGAGCTGACTTCAGGGAAAGTATTTCTTGGTATGATTGCGCGGTAGGAGGTGCAATGGATTGGTACAATCAACAAAGCTTATGGAGGTCTCGGTTAAGACACTCATAGATGTCAGGTATATTCCGGAATTAAGAAGGAACCTGGTATCTTCTGGAACCTTGGTTTATTAAGCTTGGGCATATTGGCGGACGTGGGAAGACTAAGTTTTACAAGCATGGTAAGCTAGCTCTTCAAGGAACTGTGTCTCAGTCATTGTACCTGTTAGATGGAGAAACTGCATCAGGTGGAATATATAGCAGTGGCAGAAAGAAACCATCTATGGATGAGACAGTCTTGTGGCATAGACGTCTTAAGCACATGAGTATGAAGAATCTACAGATTCTTGCCCCAGAAGGGGTGATCAATAAAAAAAAACGATTGGAGTTTTGGAGTTCTGTGAGAGTTTTGGGAAACATGATACATGTAAAGCTCTCAGGTATGTACATGCGGCTTTGTGTGTGGATCTCCAAATGTAACTTCAAGTCTGGTGTGGATGTTACCCTCAAGGTGACCTTGCGAATGGTACCATGTGGTCTTGTTGTCGAAAGTCTTCTTAACCAAGGGAGTTAAGCGGCGTGTTCCGTTGGTACAGACGGCGGTGCAAGATGGGTATGTAGTATTTTTGCTGGAAGGTTGAAGAATCACTGGTTTAGGTGGTCCTTGTTTTAGGAGGGTGGTTATAATACTGTAATCCACGGTTTTATATTATTGATGAGGACACTACGTCAGACCAGAAGTTGAACTTCAGGTGGAGCTGTTGACAAACGGCTGATATAGTTGCTGACGTAGATGTTGAACAAGTGACGCACTGCATCAGACCGGAAGTTGAGACTTCAGGTGGAGCTGTTGACGAAACAGCTGACGAAGCTGTTGATGCAGATGTTGAACAAGGTGAAAGTCTTGAAGGATGTCGGCTAGGAATGGATAGAGTATGAAAGAAGAATAGTGCCACCTGCACGGTACTCTGTATCCAAGGATGTAGCAGGTTTTATGCTATATGTAGCTGATATGTATGTGCTGAAGAACCTCGAGACAATCATGGAGCGATGAGCAGCAAAATAAATTGGTCAATGGAATGAATCATGGGTGAAGAGATGACTTCACTGGATAAGAACCAAACCTGGAAGCTTGTGAGAAGGCCTGAGAAGCGTGAAGCGATTGGCTGCAAGTGGATGTGTTAAACTGGAGTCTGGTACAACTGATGTTGAGAAGCCTGGATTCGAGGCTTGGTTAAGTTGCAAAGGAATATTCTCAGCGAAAGAGAATTGATTATCAAGATGTGTTCTCACCCATCGTGAGACATGTATCTGTGAGGTTTTCTGCTACAGAGAACTTTGACTTTGAGCAACTTGGTGTAAACCGGCCTTTCTTCATGGAGTATTTGAAGAATGGATTTACATGAAGCAACCAGAAGGATTTCAGCTTGATGGAAGAGAAGATCACGTCGTGTGTCTACTTCATAAGAGGAGTGTGTCAACACCTGCTGGTGTACACTTCAGAGCGTCTGCTGTAGTAGATGATGAAGCAGAGATGAATGGATGATATTCCATGTACAAGGAGTGATCTGTTATATGGGTTGGTTAGCAGGTTTATGAGTAAGCCTGGGATGGTTCATTGGACTGCGTGGGAGTTGAGACCTCACGGGAACACAAGATCAGACTATGCTTCAGAGAAGAATGAAGTGTTTATAGTTGAAGGTTTTGTGATTCGGATCTTTGCTTCCTGTTTTGGACAAAAGATTGTTGATCTCGGATTATGTTTACATGGCTGGTGGTGATACAATCAGCTGGAGATCAAGACTACAAACTGTAGTGACTCTGTCAACGACTAAAGCAGAGTGTATGGCGCTGGTTGGATGTGTCATAGAAGTGGCGCTGGTAGGAGGTGTCATAGAAGGAATGTGGTTAAAAGTGGCTTAGTGTAAGAGCTTGGATTCAAGCAAGACACGATGGTGATATCGTGTGACTCTCAACGTTCATTGTTTCCAGTAAAGAACAATGTGGATCGTGAGAAGGGTAAGCATGTCAGCAGAAAGGTGCACTTCATCAAGGATATCGCTCAAGGTGATGCAAGCGTTGTAGAAGTTAAATACTTCAAGAGATCTGCTGATATTGTAACCAAGGTGGTTCCTGAGTTTGAGGAAGCTGTTAAATTTCTTGGGATGGTCGAGAGCATCGACTTCATCTGGCAAAGCACGAGTTTGCTTAACCTAAGTAGTGGATCATGTTTGATGTCATCAAGGTGGAGTTTGTTGGGATTCGAGACTACTTCAGAGACTACGTCAGCGAAATACTTCAGGGACTTCGTCAAGATTTGGTGATGGAAATCAAACAAGATCGCATAACTTAAACCAGACAAGGATGTCATATTAGGAAAAAGAAATATCACTTTATTGAAGGTGATAGGTTCCTGGAAATATTACTTCTCATGGAGTTATGGAAGTTGCAAGTATTTTGGAATATTTCCTAATGGTTTATGGAAAGGGGCGAATGCCCTAATCCAACTAGGTTAATGTAATAAACTCCTACTATATAAGAGGAGCTCATGTGTACTCTTTTCTTAGAACCTTGGCAAGGTCCGAAAGGTCCAAAAGTGACCAAGCAAGCCGATTGTGGCTTGTGTGAGAGAGAGAGAGAGGTGCTATGTCTTTGTACTTGAGATTATAGTGAATTGCCTCATTGCCAGGCCCCAGGGACGTAACCACGTTTAGGTGAACCCTGGGCATCAAATTCTTGTGTCTATCTTCTATAATTCCGTGTTCTTCTTCTGTTCTCCATAGATCTACAAACTCATACTTTTAACGTACTACGACAAGTGCATCAGAAAGTGCTTCAGCGAGTTTGTGTGGTGAGTTTTCCCAACACTTGCATGAGACGAAAAACCAACGTTGTTGATAATCATTTTTGGTAAAAATATTTTTGTTTCTCATAGTTGTAGACTCAATACATGCAGTAGACTATATATATGTAAAATTAGTTCAGTGAATTATATTTAGCTCTCTTTTAGTTTATTTTACAAAACATTTTTTTTTATTAAATGATGTTTTTGTAAAAGAGAAGACATTTTCTTCTTTTTACAAGACAAACAGAGTTGAAGAGTGAACAAGGCACATACACAATACACGCACAAGACAAGATCACACATACTGTGACAAAAAAAAAAAAAAAAAAAAAAAGACAAGCCACGCATAACTAGCTATATATCGACAGGGATTGTTATCAAAATGATAGACAACAAAGAACGGAAGGTATCGATTTGATCATGAGGTGCGTGGCTGATAAGTGACAAATAGCATGTATCTCGAGCTGATTTCGCCTTGCTAGATCCACCGCCGCCGGATCTTGATTTACTAGGTGATGCTACAGATCGCACTGTTGGATAAA
>NW_026615705.1:0-42158 GCF_000801105.2 Raphanus sativus
AACACGATCTAAGAGCTTTATTTGGAACCACTAATCAGTGGAGAATAACCAAGGAAGTTGAATAAATCTCATAGGAGTTGTGAGTAAGAAGATATCCCACTTTCTATCCAGATGATTCCAGATTAGCCTGTTCGGACATATGGCAATATCTTCATGATTCTTATCAAACCAGGATGAACCAATATCTAAGAAGCTTATTTGGAACCACTAATCAGTGGAGAATACCAGGAAGTTGAATAAATCTCATAGAGTTGTGAGTAAGAAGATATCCCACTTTCTATCCAGATGATTCCAGATTAGCCTGTTCGGACATATGCAATATCTTCATGATTCTTATCAAACCAGGATGAACCACGATCTAAGAAGCTTTATTTGGAACCACTAATCAGTGGAGAATAACCAGGAAGTTGAATAAATCTCATAGGAGTTGTGAGTAAGAAGATATCCCACTTTCTATCCAGATGATTCCAGATTAGCCTGTTCGGACATATGGCAATATCTTCATGATTCTTATCAAACCAGGATGAACCACGATCTAAGAAGCTTTATTTGGAACCACTAATCAGTGGAGAATAACCAGGAAGTTGAATAAATCTCATAGGAGTTGTGAGTAAGAAGATATCCCACTTTCTATCCAGATGATTCCAGATTAGCCTGTTCGGACATATGGCAATATCTTCATGATTCTTATCAAACCAGGATGAACCACGATCTAAGAAGCTTATTTGGAACCACTAATCAGTGGAGAATAACCAGGAAGTTGAATAAATCTCATAGGAGTTGTGAGTAAGAAGATATCCCACTTTCTATCCAGATGATTCCAGATTAGCCTGTTCGGACATATGGCAATATCTTCATGATTCTTATCAAACCAGGATGAACCACGATCTAAGAAGCTTTATTTGGAACCACTAATCAGTGGAGAATAACCAGGAAGTTGAATAAATCTCATAGGAGTTGTGAGTAAGAAGATATCCCACTTTCTATCCAGATGATTCCAGATTAGCCTGTTCGGACATATGGCATATCTTCATGATTCTTATCAAACCAGGATGAACCACGATCTAAGAAGCTTTATTTGGAACCACTAATCAGTGGAGAATAACCAGGAAGTTGAATAAATCTCATAGGAGTTGTGAGTAAGAAGATATCCCACTTTCTATCCAGATGATTCCAGATTAGCCTGTTCGGACATATGGCAATATCTTCATGATTCTTATCAAACCAGGATGAACCACGATCTAAGAAGCTTTATTTGGAACCACTAATCAGTGGAGAATAACCAGGAAGTTGAATAAATCTCATAGGAGTTGTGAGTAAGAAGATATCCCACTTTCTATCCAGATGATTCCAGATTAGCCTGTTCGGACATATGGCAATATCTTCATGATTCTTATCAAACCAGGATGAACCACGATCTAAGAAGCTTTATTTGGAACCACTAATCAGTGGAGAATAACCAGGAAGTTGAATAAATCTCATAGGAGTTGTGAGTAAGAAGATATCCCACTTTCTATCCAGATGATTCCAGATTAGCCTGTTCGGACATATGCCATTATCTTCATGATTCTTATCAAACCAGGATGAACCACGATCTAAGAAGCTTTATTTGGAACCACTAATCAGTGGAGAATAACCAGGAAGTTGAATAAATCTCATAGGAGTTGTGAGTAAGAAGATATCCCACTTTCTATCCAGATGATTCCAGATTAGCCTGTTCGGACATATGGCAATATCTTCATGATTCTTATCAAACCAGGATGAACCACGATCTAAGAAGCTTTATTTGGAACCACTAATCAGTGGAGAATAACCAGGAAGTTGAATAAATCTCATAGGAGTTGTGAGTAAGAAGATATCCCACTTTCTATCCAGATGATTCCAGATTAGCCTGTTCGGACATATGGCAATATCTTCATGATTCTTATCAAACCAGGATGAACCACGATCTAAGAAGCTTTATTTGGAACCACTAATCAGTGGAGAATAACCAGGAAGTTGAATAAATCTCATAGGAGTTGTGAGTAAGAAGATATCCCACTTTCTATCCAGATGATTCCAGATTAGCCTGTTCGGACATATGGCAATATCTTCATGATTCTTATCAAACCAGGATGAACCACGATCTAAGAAGCTTTATTTGGAACCACTAATCAGTGGAGAATAACCAGGAAGTTGAATAAATCTCATAGGAGTTGTGAGTAAGAAGATATCCCACTTTCTATCCAGATGATTCCAGATTAGCCTGTTCGGACATATGGCAATATCTTCATGATTCTTATCAAACCAGGATGAACCACGATCTAAGAAGCTTTATTTGGAACCACTAATCAGTGGAGAATAACCAGGAAGTTGAATAAATCTCATAGGAGTTGTGAGTAAGAAGATATCCCACTTTCTATCCAGATGATTCCAGATTAGCCTGTTCGGACATATGGCAATATCTTCATGATTCTTATCAAACCAGGATGAACCACGATCTAAGAAGCTTTATTTGGAACCACTAATCAGTGGAGAATAACCAGGAAGTTGAATAAATCTCATAGGAGTTGTGAGTAAGAAGATATCCCACTTTCTATCCAGATGATTCCAGATTAGCCTGTTCGGACATATGGCAATATCTTCATGATTCTTATCAAACCAGGATGAACCACGATCTAAGAAGCTTTATTTGGAACCACTAATCAGTGGAGAATAACCAGGAAGTTGAATAAATCTCATAGGAGTTGTGAGTAAGAAGATATCCCACTTTCTATCCAGATGATTCCAGATTAGCCTGTTCGGACATATGGCAATATCTTCATGATTCTTATCAAACCAGGATGAACCACGATCTAAGAAGCTTTATTTGGAACCACTAATCAGTGGAGAATAACCAGGAAGTTGAATAAATCTCATAGGAGTTGTGAGTAAGAAGATATCCCACTTTCTATCCAGATGATTCCAGATTAGCCTGTTCGGACATATGGCAATATCTTCATGATTCTTATCAAACCAGGATGAACCACGATCTAAGAAGCTTTATTTGGAACCACTAATCAGTGGAGAATAACCAGGAAGTTGAATAAATCTCATAAGTGTTGTGAGTAAGAAGATATCCCACTTTCTATCCAGATGATTCCAGATTAGCCTGTTCGGACATATGCCATTATCTTCATGATTCTTATCAAACCAGGATGAACCACGATCTAAGAAGCTTTATTTGGAACCACTAATCAGTGGAGAATAACCAGGAAGTTGAATAAATCTCATAGGAGTTGTGAGTAAGAAGATATCCCACTTTCTATCCAGATGATTCCAGATTAGCCTGTTCGGACATATGGCAATATCTTCATGATTCTTATCAAACCAGGATGAACCACGATCTAAGAAGCTTTATTTGGAACCACTAATCAGTGGAGAATAACCAGGAAGTTGAATAAATCTCATAGGAGTTGTGAGTAAGAAGATATCCCACTTTCTATCCAGATGATTCCAGATTAGCCTGTTCGGACATATGGCAATATCTTCATGATTCTTATCAAACCAGGATGAACCACGATCTAAGAAGCTTTATTTGGAACCACTAATCAGTGGAGAATAACCAGGAAGTTGAATAAATCTCATAGGAGTTGTGAGTAAGAAGATATCCCACTTTCTATCCAGATGATTCCAGATTAGCCTGTTCGGACATATGGCAATATCTTCATGATTCTTATCAAACCAGGATGAACCACGATCTAAGAAGCTTTATTTGGAACCACTAATCAGTGGAGAATAACCAGGAAGTTGAATAAATCTCATAGGAGTTGTGAGTAAGAAGATATCCCACTTTCTATCCAGATGATTCCAGATTAGCCTGTTCGGACATATGCAATATCTTCATGATTCTTATCAAACCAGGATGAACCACGATCTAAGAAGCTTTATTTGGAACCACTAATCAGTGGAGAATAACCAGGAAGTTGAATAAATCTCATAGGAGTTGTGAGTAAGAAGATATCCCACTTTCTATCCAGATGATTCCAGATTAGCCTGTTCGGACATATGGCAATATCTTCATGATTCTTATCAAACCAGGATGAACCACGATCTAAGAAGCTTTATTTGGAACCACTAATCAGTGGAGAATAACCAGGAAGTTGAATAAATCTCATAGGAGTTGTGAGTAAGAAGATATCCCACTTTCTATCCAGATGATTCCAGATTAGCCTGTTCGGACATATGGCAATATCTTCATGATTCTTATCAAACCAGGATGAACCACGATCTAAGAAGCTTTATTTGGAACCACTAATCAGTGGAGAATAACCAGGAAGTTGAATAAATCTCATAGGAGTTGTGAGTAAGAAGATATCCCACTTTCTATCCAGATGATTCCAGATTAGCCTGTTCGGACATATGCATATCTTCATGATTCTTATCAAACCAGGATGAACCACGATCTAAGAAGCTTTATTTGGAACCACTAATCAGTGGAGAATAACCAGGAAGTTGAATAAATCTCATAGGAGTTGTGAGTAAGAAGATATCCCACTTTCTATCCAGATGATTCCAGATTAGCCTGTTCGGACATATGGCAATATCTTCATGATTCTTATCAAACCAGGATGAACCACGATCTAAGAAGCTTTATTTGGAACCACTAATCAGTGGAGAATAACCAGGAAGTTGAATAAATCTCATAGGAGTTGTGAGTAAGAAGATATCCCACTTTCTATCCAGATGATTCCAGATTAGCCTGTTCGGACATATGGCAATATCTTCATGATTCTTATCAAACCAGGATGAACCACGATCTAAGAAGCTTTATTTGGAACCACTAATCAGTGGAGAATAACCAGGAAGTTGAATAAATCTCATAAGTGTTGTGAGTAAGAAGATATCCCACTTTCTATCCAGATGATTCCAGATTAGCCTGTTCGGACATATGCCATTATCTTCATGATTCTTATCAAACCAGGATGAACCACGATCTAAGAAGCTTTATTTGGAACCACTAATCAGTGGAGAATAACCAGGAAGTTGAATAAATCTCATAGGAGTTGTGAGTAAGAAGATATCCCACTTTCTATCCAGATGATTCCAGATTAGCCTGTTCGGACATATGGCAATATCTTCATGATTCTTATCAAACCAGGATGAACCACGATCTAAGAAGCTTTATTTGGAACCACTAATCAGTGGAGAATAACCAGGAAGTTGAATAAATCTCATAGGAGTTGTGAGTAAGAAGATATCCCACTTTCTATCCAGATGATTCCAGATTAGCCTGTTCGGACATATGGCAATATCTTCATGATTCTTATCAAACCAGGATGAACCACGATCTAAGAAGCTTTATTTGGAACCACTAATCAGTGGAGAATAACCAGGAAGTTGAATAAATCTCATAGGAGTTGTGAGTAAGAAGATATCCCACTTTCTATCCAGATGATTCCAGATTAGCCTGTTCGGACATATGGCAATATCTTCATGATTCTTATCAAACCAGGATGAACCAAGATCTAAGAAGCTTTATTTGGAACCACTTGATGCAAACCTAGCTAAACAAGGAGCCAATGCGGAGCATGAGGAGCTGATTCAGCTGAGTGATACTGAAGAGGAGACAAGTGAGCTAGATGTTGCTGAAGAGGAGACAAGTAAAGCCCACGACAACCATGATCTCATAACCAAGTTAGGCCCGGTTACAAGATCACAAACCAGGAGATTGAAGAATGCAATTTCGATGTTGGTTTATTCTAAACCAGAACCAATTTCGATGGAGAATCAAGTCAAGGAATTCTTCAATTACTCAGTCTTCGAGATTGCCTAGTTCTAAGTGTTTTCTTCTTAGTTTCACACAAGTCTTGTTGCAAGTTTCCACATTCTTTCTTTGTCATTGTTCTACATAAACCGTGAGAATCCAAAGTATGATTCATTCACTTTTCAAATAAAAATCTTTCCTTTGTTTTTGTGAATCCTTTGTTCAGTTTCTGAACACTGTTTGCCTAGGAGTTGATTCTCTGCACGGCTTTTGCCTTAGATCATTGTTTGTGGGCGTGATACTCACGATCTCTGGCACATCTACACAAGTGTTTGATCTCTTCCATCGATCTCACACTGAAGAACCACCAACCATCTCTACCTTCATCCGCAAACCATCTCCATCTATCAATCTATCCAAGTAATCATTCATCTATCAAGGAGACAATACCATCCTTGATCTAATCCGCAAAACACAACCCATATCACCCTCAGATCCATCCAAAAGGGATTCAAAACCATCAAGGGTTTCATTAAGTGGTATCAGAGCAGATTGAGGGCTTTTGATTCAGGGTTTGTACTCGATTTTCTTTTCTCTTTGGGAACCTCTTTTGATCATTCTGTTTCTGTGAATCTATCCATCTCTTTCCTATCTATCTAAAAGTGCGAGGGGGCCGACCAGTTTTAAAAAAAAAAAAAATAAAGATCAAGGTATCTAAGGCTGAAGAGAAATCCAGCCAGACTGAAGAGAAATCCAGTCTCTGGTGGTAAAGCCTCTTGCGAACTAAATCTCTTAATACTGTCTATCTTTTCTTCTCTTTGGGGTAGGGAATTGACTTCAAAAGGCTTGAACTCTGTTTGCTATTGAACTCCTGGATTCACAAACTGAAACACTTGAGAGAAACACTTGAGAGAAACACCAGTGAGGCTTCGGCTATCATATTGTGTTCTAACCTTTCTTGTTGAGTTTCTTAATAGGAATCATGTCGGATGAAGAGCATGAGCGGGAAGATCATCCAAACCTATTCAACAAAGTCCAGATGGATGCTATGATGTCAACTCTGATGAAAGCAATAGATAAGAAACTTGAATTTGAAAGAAATTCCTTTGCTACTAACAATGTTTTAGGTAGTGCTTCTCAGGCTAGGAAAGCTGCTAGAGAGAAAAGGAGAGGCAAGAGAGTTGCTACTGGCTTAACTGATGATGATATCACCTCTTCTGGAAGGAGTTCAGATGAAGTAAGATCAGTTAGAGCACCATCTCAGACCAGAACCAACCGGGCAGAGAGACACAGGCCAGATGACAGTCTTGGTAACATCAAGCTCAGAGTACCAATCTTCAGTGGTACCAGCAATCCAGACGATTACCTTGATTGGGAAAAAAAGATAGAGTTGATCTTTGATTGTCACAACTACTCAGAGCTCAAGAAGGTTAGACTTGCAGCAACTGAATTCAATGGTTATGCTCTTCACTGGTGGGATCAGATTACTTCAACAAGAAGAAGAACCGGGGAAGCAGCAGTATCAGGTTGGTTTGAACTCAAGACTCTCATGAGGAAACGATTTGTTCCAAGTCATTACCACAAGGATGTTCATCTGAAACTAAGGAGGCTCACTCAAGGATCTAAGAGCGTGGAGGATTACTATCAGGAGATGGAGACTCTCATGATAAAAGCATCTGTTGTTGAGGATTCTAATGCAACTATGGCTCGGTTCCAAGCTGGTCTCAACAGAGAAATACAAGATCGATTGGAGCTGCAGGATTATGATGACATCTATGAGCTTCTTCACAAAGCTATCCTCATTGAGCAACAACAGAAGAGAAAGAACAGCTCCAAGGGTTCATACGGCAACAACTACAGGACAACCAAGGATGAGAAAAGCCTAGCTAAACCCAAGGAAGAACACAAAGCTATCAGCGTGATGATAAGGGAAAAGCACCAGCAACTAGATCAAGAGATGTGAAGTGTTTCAAGTGCCATGGCATTGGTCACTATGCTAATGAATGCACTAACAAGAAGGTGATGATTCTCTTGGATAATGGAGATATTATATCTGAGGAAGAGAATGCTGATGCTTCCGAGGAAGAGTTGATAGATTATCCAGTCCGAGGACAGCTCCTGGTTACAAGAAGGTCTCTTCAGGTCCAATCCAAACCAGAAGACATTGATCAAAGGGAGAATCTCTTTCACACTCGTTGTACTGTTTATGATAAAGTTTGCAGCTTGATTATAGATGGTGGAAGTTGTACTAACGTGGCTAGTGAATCTCTTGTAGCAAAGCTTGGGCTAAAAACAGGGAAGCATCCTAGACCTTACCCACTTCAATGGCTTAATGAGGGAGGCGAGCTGAAGGTCACTGAGCAAGTTATGGTTCCTATAACCATTGGGAGGTACCAAGATGAGATAGTGTGTGACGTACTACCCATGGATTCCAGTCATATCCTCTTAGGCAGGCCTTGGCAGTATGATAAGAAAGCTATCCATGATGGGTTTACAAATCGCCACTCCTTCACTCACAGGGATAAAAAGATTGTGCTTGCACCTTTGTCACCTCAAGAAGTACATGAAGATCAGCTACAACTAAGGCTCAGGCGACAAGAAGCCAAGGAGAACTCATCTGAATCAAAGAAAGGAACTAATCCTTTGGCCAAAAACAGTGAGATCAGGAAAGCTTTGATTCTCCAACAACCTTTGCTTTTGTTTATCTTTAAAGGTTCACTACTAACCTCTTCTAACCGTGCTCCGGAGCTTCCGAAAGGGTTTGAGTTTATCTTGCAGGAATATGGTGATGTCTTTCCAGGAGAAAGTCCAGCTAGCTTGCCACCTTTCAGAGGGATTGAACACCAAATAGATCTGGTTCCAGGCGCTTCTCTTCCAAATAGACCAGCCTATAGAACCAACCCAGACGAAACCAAGGAGTTACAAAGGCAGGTTGATGAGCTGATGGCTAAAGGACACATTAGAGAAAGCATGAGCCCTTGTGCCGTACCTGTACTACTGGTGCCAAAGAAGGATGGAAGCTGGCGCATGTGTGTTGACTGCAGAGCCATCAACAATATCACTGTAAAGTACAGACATCCTATCCCTAGACTTGATGATATGCTTGATGAATTGCATGGGTCTTGCATTTTCTCTAAGATAGATTTAAAGAGTGGATATCATCAGATTAGGATGAGAGAAGGAGATGAATGGAAAACTGCTTTTAAAACAAAACATGGATTGTATGAGTGGCTTGTTATGCCTTTTGGTTTAACTAATGCTCCTAGCACTTTCATGAGGCTGATGAATCATGTTTTGAGAGCCTTCATAGGACACTTTGTGGTAGTTTATTTCGATGACATCTTGATCTATAGCAAAAGTTTGTCTGAGCATACTGAACATTTGAGGATTGTTTTAGAAGTGCTTAGGAAAGAATCTCTCTTTGCTAATCTTGATAAATGTACTTTTGGAACAGATCACCTTGTGTTTTTAGGCTTTGTTGTTTCAGCTCAAGGGATCAGGGTGGATGAAGAGAAAGTAAAAGCCATCCGAGATTGGCCAGTTCCTAAGAGTGTGAGTGAAGTCCGGAGCTTTCATGGACTAGCTGGGTTCTACAGAAGGTTTGTCAGAGACTTCAGCACTATTGCAGCACCCCTCACTGAAGTTATCAAAAAGAATGTGGGTTTCAGATGGGAAGAAGCACAAGAAGAAGCTTTTCAGAACCTAAAAGGGAAGTTGACTGAAGCACCTTTACTTGCACTCCCTGATTTTTCTAAGACTTTTGAAATTGAATGTGATGCTTCTGGTATAGGTATTGGAGCAGTGCTGATGCAAGAAAAGAAACCCATTGCCTATTTTAGTGAAAAACTTGGAGGTGCTATGCTGAACTATCCGACTTATGATAAAGAGCTTTATGCATTGATCAGGGCTTTGGAGACATGGCAGCACTACTTGTGGCCGAAAGAGTTTGTGATCCACACTGATCATGAATCACTCAAGCACCTAAAGGTACAACACAAGCTGAATAAGAGGCACGCCAAGTGGGTAGAATTTCTTGAAACCTTTCCTTATGTTATCCACTACAAGCAAGGTAAAGAGAATGTTGTTGCTGATGCACTTTCAAGAAGATATACTTTGCTTGCTTCCATGGAAACTAAGTTGTTAGGCTTTGATCAAATAAAATCTTACTATGCTGATGATCCTGATTTCAAAGAACACTTTAAGGATAGTGAGAAACATACTAGTGGCAAATTCTATCAAGCTGATGGTTTCTTATTCTTTGAAAATCGATTGTGCTTGCCTAATTGTTCTTTGCGAGAGCTCTATGTTAGGGAATCACATGGTGGAGGTCTGATGGGGCATTTTGGTGTTGCTAAAACCTATGCTATTCTAAAGGAACACTTCTACTGGCCAAACATGAAGAGAGATGTCGAGAAGATATGCAGTAGATGTGTCATTTGTACTCAAGCTAAGGCTAAAGCTCGGCCTCAAGGTTTGTACACTCCACTTCCCATTCCTGATGCACCTTGGGTAGACATATCAATGGATTTTGTGTTAGGATTGCCTAGGACTAAGAGAGGAAGGGACTCGATTTTTGTGGTGGTAGATAGGTTCTCTAAAATGGCTCACTTCATTGCTTGCCACAAAACTGATGATGCTCTTCACATTGCTGATTTGTTCTTTAAAGAAGTGGTTAGACTTCATGGCATGCCTAGGAGTATTGTTTCTGATAGAGACACCAAGTTCTTGAGTTATTTCTAGAAAACTCTGTGGTCTAAGCTAGGAACTAAGGTGATGTTTTCTACTACTTGTCACCCACAAACTGATGGGCAAACTGAAGTAGTTAATAGGACCTTGGCTACTCTCTTGCGTGCTGTGATTAAAAAGAATATTAAGACTTGGGAAGATTGTTTGCCTCATGTTGAGTTTGCTTATAATCACTCTGTTCACCGAGCTACTAAGTTCTCACCTTTTCAGATAGTTTATGGGTTTAATCCTTTGACTCCTCTTGATTTGTTGCCTATACCATACAAAGAGCAGATTAATCTTGATGGGAAGGCCAAGGCCGAGTTTGTTGTCTCTTTCCACTGAGCAGGTTAAGAAGAATATTGAGGAGAGAACCATATTGAGATGAAGAACCAAAATAAAGATTAGTACATGAAGAAGAGAAAGGCATAGATGACATCAAGAAGACAATGCAACATGAGCAGGCCTGTCTTACCTTTATCTATTGTGACTTGGAGGCAAAGCAAGAGGAGTTGAGTGTATAAGGAGTCTTAGGGACGTTGGAGACTCCCTCAGCAACTTGCAAGCAAGAGAAATCACATGTGGAGCTGAGAGTTTGAATTTCTAGCTGTTGATGATATGTCACTTTCATGTTTGTCCTCTTGTGCAATGTCTCTCTCTTCCTCATTAGTTTATGTTTGTTGTATGGCTATTATATAAGCCAAGGTTGTATCCAGAAATGAATTAAGGAGTATAATCTCCCTTTCTCTCTCTATACTCTCCAATTTCGTCACTCTCTCTCCTCCCTCTCTCTACACTGTCCAGAATTATATTCTCTTGTTCTTACTCTGTTCTTCATTGTTCTTCACACAAATATCACCTAAACTCAATTGTTCTCTTCTATTCTCCTCATATTGTCTCAATTCTAACATGGTATCAGAGCTCTAAGCTCTTGAGATCTCTTTCTTTTTCAAATTCCGCAAATCAAACTCTGTTTCAGCTTTACTCTGTTTCTGCTCTGTTTTCTTTTCTCTGTTCTCATCTATTTGTTTTTCTTTTAAATTTCATGAAACTCTCTTTATTTTTCATAAACTCTTTCTCATTGTCTTCTGTTGGCTTTATCATTTTCGAAATTTCTACTCAGTCCTTTAAATTTCTGGATTTTTTTTAATCTTTATCCATAGCTTTGTCCACTGGATAAAAGCAGACCAGCCATGGAAATGAAGAGAGAAAATCTTATTCCAGTAATTCTTGAGGGTTCTAACTACCTGGTATGGTCAAGAGTGGCCAGAGTTACCTTGGGAAGTCATGGACTTTGGGACAGCCACATCATAAAGGCTGATGCTTCAAAGAGGATGGCTCAAGAGAAAGAACAGGCTACTGGCCTGAAGAATGAAGACAAGTGGGTTCAAGAAGACCAGCTAGCACTTGGGATCATTCATCACTCTCTTTCAGAATCAATCTTGGAAGCTTACTCACACTGTGAGACTGCAAAAGATTTATGGGAGAGTCTTAAAATTGTTTATGGGAATCTCTCCAACCTGAGCAGAGTATTTGAAGTCAAGAGGATTATCAACAACTTGAGCCAGGAAGAAGTGGAGTTTAATCAATATTTTGGAAAATTCAGCAGCTTGTGGGCAGAGCTAGATACATTGAGACCTTTTTCTGTTGATCCAGATGTCATAAGAGAAAGGTATGAACAAGACAAGGTCTTCAGCCTTCTCCTGAACCTAAGCCCATCCTACAACCAGTTGATCAAGCATGTTCTAAGGGAAGATAAGCTTCCTGACCTAGATGGTGTGTGTGCTCTAATTCAAAGAGAACAAACATCACATACTCTCTTTACAAGGGAAAGGAAACCAACTCTCAAGGATATGCACAACAAGAATGGAAGGATGGTGTTGCTAGCAGGACACAAGAAGACCAAGAAAAGACATGTCAGGAAGAGAAACCAACCAAGTTTGTTTACTCTTAAGTCTGGTGGTATTAAATTCAAGGAGGATAACACTCCAAGTCCTGAAGTGGCACTTGAAGGTGCATCAATGTACTCAGCACTTGTCAGTGATTCCAATGGAGAAGAAACTTGGAACAAGACACTGATCAATGATGGTCCTATCAGAATGAGTGATATTGAGCCTCTGATCAAAGCAGCCAAGGCAATCATCTCTGCAAAGAAGTCTGGTACACAATCCCTTGTCTATAAGCCAATCATAATAGATTCAGGAGCTAGTCATCATATGATTAGTGATAGGAATCTTATAAGTGATATTAGGCCTGCCTTAGGGAATGTAACAATAGCAAATGGAGATAAGGTGAAGATAGAAGGAATAGGGAACCTCAAGCTATTTGATAGGGAATCTACTGCTTTCTATATGCCTAACTTTGCTTCTAACCTTCTCTCTGTGAAAAAGGCCACGGTTGACCTGAACTGTCAGGTTGTTTTTAGGCCTAATGAAGTTGAGTTTCAGGATCTTAAGACAGGAAAGGTGATTGGGGAAGGAAACAGCCAGGGTGATCTATACCATCTCCAAAAGACTAAGCTTTCTAAACCCTCTACTCCTACTCACTTATGCATGACCAGTAACTCATCTTTGTGTGATAACACTACTTGGCATGCTAGATTAGGCCATCCACACACTCGTGCACTAGAACTCATCATGCCTGATATGTCATTTAATCACCTGGAATGTGAAGCATGCATCTTAGGAAAGCATTGCAAATCTGTGTTTCCAGCATCAGAAACAATCTATGATAAATGTTTTGATTTAGTTCATTCTGATGTTTGGACCTCTCCTTGTATGTCTAGGGATAATCACAAGTACTTTGTCACATTTATAGATGAAAAATCAAAGTATACTTGGATTACATTGCTACCATCTAAGGATCGTGTGCTAGAGGCATTTATGAACTTTCAATCTTATGTCACTAACCACTTTAAAGGTAATGTGAAGGTACTGAGGTCAGATAATGGAGGGGAGTATACCAGTCATGCATTCAAAAGTCATCTAGCAAAACAAGGCATAGTTCATCAAACCAGCTGTCCTTACACTCCTCAACAAAATGGTGTGGCTGAGAGAAAGAATAGGCATCTGATGGAGGTGGCTAGATCAATGATGTTCCATGCAAATGTTCCTAAGAGATTCTGGAGTGATGCTGTGGTGACAGCTTGCTATCTAATCAATCGAACCCCTACTAAGGTGCTGAAGGATATCTCACCTTATGAAGTGCTGAACAAGACCAGACCACCCATTCATCACCTCAGAGTGTTTGGATGCACCTGCTTTGTGCTGGTACCAGGGGGGCTAAGGAACAAGTTGGAAGCAAAAAGCATGAAGTGCATGTTTATTGGATACTCAATTACACAGAAGGGATACAAGTGCTACAATCCTGAAACAAGAAAAGTGCTTGTTTCCAGAGATGTCAAGTTTATGGAGGGAAAAGGCTTTTATGCTGAGAAGAATTGGGAAGAGCTCAAAGATCTGTCTCAAACATCAGACAAGGCCAATAATCTGAGAATTATTATGGAGAGTCTTGGAATCAGTCTATCAAACTCCAAGGAGACAACCAGAGCTGCTTCTTCTCATCAAGAGCATGCTCAAGTGAATGAAGAGGTCACTCATCCTGATCCTGAAGGGGGCAATGAACAAGAACCAGAACAACAACAAGGTTCAGATGTTCATGATCAGGAGAGTGTACAAGAACAAGACACTGTGCAAGTTCATGAGGAAGAAGAGCATCAACAAGATCAGGTTCAAACACTGAGAAGGAGTACAAGAATAAGGAAGGATCCATCTACTTGGACAAGCACAAGAGTTTACTTCAACAGTCAAGCAGTAGCTCATCCTATTTCAGCAGTATGCTCTTTTGCGCAATTCCCATTTGAGCATCAAGCTTTCATTGTTGGTTTAGATGAAGCATATGTACCAAGATCATATGCAGAAGCAATGGAGCTTGAGGTGTGGAGAAAATCAGTTGGAGATGAGATCAATGCCATGATCATCAATGATACTTGGTATGAGAGTGAACTCCCAAAGGGAAAGAAAGCTGTTTCAAGCAAGTGGGTGTTCACTATCAAGTTTCTACCAAATGGCAAAGTGGAGAGGTGCAAAACAAGATTAGTTGCAAGAGGCTTTACCCAGACATATGGAGAGGATTATGTTGATACATTTGCACCAGTAGCCAAGCTGCATACAATCCGGATCATCTTATCTCTTGCAACAAATTTGGAATGGGAATTGTGGCAGATGGATGTCAAGAATGCTTTCCTTCAAGGAGAGTTAGAAGATGAAGTGTATATGCATCCTCCTCCTGGTTTGGAGAAACTGGTAAAGCCTGGAAATGTTCTTAGGCTCAAGAAAGCAATTTATGGGCTGAAGCAATCTCCAAGAGCATGGTACCACAAGCTGAGCACCACACTGAATGGAAGAGGATTCAGAAAATCAGAAGCTGATCACACCTTGTTTACTCTCTCTGGTCCAAGAGGAATTGTAGTTATCTTGATCTATGTGGATGATATAATCATCACAGGCAGTGACAAAGAAGGCATCAAAGAAACTAAGGTATTCCTCAAATCTGTTTTTGATATTAAAGATTTAGGTGAACTCAAGTACTTCCTTGGGATTGAAGTATGCCGCTCTAAAGAGGGGCTCTTCTTGTCTCAAAGGAAGTACACACTTGATCTTTTAAATGAGGCAGGAAACCTTGGAGGAAGAACAGCCAAAACACCACTTGAAGAAGGCTACAAAGTACTCAGAAAGGGGGAGTTTGAGGACAAACCTTATGAGGATGTGAAGCAGTATAGAAGGATGGTGGGAAAGCTCATCTATCTAACCATTACCAGGCCAGACATTTGCTTTGCAGTGAACCAAGTCAGTCAACATATGCAGGCACCTAAGATTCACCATTGGAACATGGTTGAAAGGATCATGAGATATCTGAGAATGGCTCCTGGTCAGGGTGTATGGATGGCATGCAATGGAAGCACAGAAATTGTTGGCTATTGTGATGCTGATTGGGCAGGAGACAGAGTTGATAGGAGATCAACTACTGGTTATTGCACCTTCATTGGAGGCAACTTGGTAACTTGGAAGAGCAAGAAGCAGAAGGTTGTGTCATGCTCAAGTGCTGAAGCTGAGTATAGAGCCATGAGGAAGCTTACCAATGAGTTGATTTGGATAAAAGGATTGCTTGGAGATTTGGGCATTGAGACTACAACACCTATCACAATGCACTGTGATAATCAGGCTGCCATTCATATTGCCAGCAACTCAGTTTTCCATGAAAGAACCAAGCATATTGAAGTTGACTGCCACAAGGTGAGACAAGCTGTGGAGAAGCAAATCATCCTCCCTTGTTACACAAGAAGTGAAGACCAGCTTGCTGACATTTTCACCAAGGCAGCAAGCACCAAGGTCTGTGAGTTCATCCACTCTAAGTTGGGACTCATAGACCTCTCCTCTCATTGACTCTCCTAACATGGAGACCTCTACTCTTTTTCCTTTGTGTGTTTTTGTCCCACTGGGTTTTGCACACTAAGGTTTTAATGAGGGAGGTTCTTCATGTTTCCAAGCTTGACCAGTTCCTAAGGTCAAGCTTGAGGGGGAGTATTGAGATGAAGAACCAAAATAAAGATTAGTACATGAAGAAGAGAAAGGCATAGATGACATCAAGAAGACAATGCAACATGAGCAGGCCTGTCTTACCTTTATCTATTGTGACTTGGAGGCAAAGCAAGAGGAGTTGAGTGTATAAGGAGTCTTAGGGACGTTGGAGACTCCCTCAGCAACTTGCAAGCAAGAGAAATCACATGTGGAGCTGAGAGTTTGAATTTCTAGCTGTTGATGATATGTCACTTTCATGTTTGTCCTCTTGTGCAATGTCTCTCTCTTCCTCATTAGTTTATGTTTGTTGTATGGCTATTATATAAGCCAAGGTTGTATCCAGAAATGAATTAAGGAGTATAATCTCCCTTTCTCTCTCTATACTCTCCAATTTCGTCACTCTCTCTCCTCCCTCTCTCTACTCTGTCCAGAATTATATTCTCTTGTTCTTACTCTGTTCTTCATTGTTCTTCACACAAATATCACCTAAACTCAATTGTTCTCTTCTATTCTCCTCATATTGTCTCAATTCTAACAATATAATGGTTCATCCTGGTTTGATAAGACTCATGAAGATATTGCCATATGTCCGAACAGGCTAATCTGGAATCATCTGGATAGAAAGTGGGATATCTTCTTAATCACAACTCCTATGAGATTTATTCAACTTCCTGGTTATTTTCCACTGATTAGTGGTTCCAATTAAAGCTTCTTAGTGTTGAAATGTGGTGAGAAGAGATGATGAGGTTTATAATATTGAAGAGGAGATGAGGAGAAATGGAACTTGTGAAAAGTTACCATGCAGTAAAAATAAAGTTACTGCATGGTAAAAGAGGTAAAAGGAGAGTGTGAAGGTAAATGGAGAAGTAAAAGAGACTTGGGATGAGAAAGAAGGTTAGCACAGTGTTGTGATCACTCCACTGTAGAGTGGCGCGCCTCACTTGACCGTTTATGGATAAGCTAAGGCTGTATCCAGGCTGTAAAGTGAGACAAGCATGTGATCACTCTCAACCAAGCATTTCAAACTAGTCCATTGACCTCACATGCTCATAATAGTATTCTAGCTTTGCGCAAACCATTGTAATCTCTTCTCTTTATATACCTTGTAACCTCATTAATAAAAATCATACTTTGAGTCTCTTTCTCTCTTTGCAATGTTACTATTACATCTCTCTCTCTCGGGTTACTATTGAATCTGCGAATACAAACTCTCTCAAATCTCCCTTAATCTCTTCTATTCTCTTCTAATCTTACACTAATCTCTCAATACACTTTATATTCTCTAAAATCTCATGGTATCAGAGCCAGGTTGGCTTTGGTATTGAGAGAAACCACTTTTTCATTCCGCAAATCTTGTGTTCTTGTTGCCTTGTTTCTCTCTTGTGTTCTTGGTGATTCGGGAAAGCTTGTTACTACTCTAAAGGTGTTATCGGCGTTTCTCCGAGAGTCTTTGTGGTCTTGAGGATAAGTTCTGGTGATCTTCAAGTTTGGTTGCAAGATTGAAGCTTTTTCAGGTCACGTGTGATACAAGCAAGAGAAGATGGAGGGAAACAACTTCAGCAAGCTAGTTACAGTTCCGGTTCAACTCAAGGGAGGTTCAAACTATCTCTTGTGGTCTAGGTTGGTGAAAACCGCCATTGGAAGGCTAGGGCTATGGAGTCACATCACTGATGATGAACCCGAGCCAGTGGCAAAACAAACTGAAGAAGATGGGAAGGGAAAAGCTCTCACGGATGCTGAGGAGAAGAAGAAGTGGATCCAGGAGGACTTGATGGTGCTTTCCGTGCTGCAAGGATCTCTAGAGATACCCCTGCTTGAAGCCTACAGCTACTGCGAGACTCCCAAACATCTATGGGACACTCTCATGAAGACTTTTGGGAATGTTTCCAACATAAGCCGCGTGTTTGAGTTGAAGAGAGCCATTAATTCCATGAAGCAAGATGGAGGCGAGCTCACCAAACACATGGGGAAGTTTGGATCTTTATGGTCCGAGCTTGAAAGCTTGAGACCCAACACCACTGACATGTCGGCTCTCATGGAGAGAAGAGAACAAGATCAGGTGTTTGGGCTATTGATGACACTTGATCCTTGCTACAAAGATGTCATCAAGCATATCTTAAGGTCGCCTACTCTCCCAAGCATGGAGGAAGTGTGTGCACAACTTCAGAAAGAGGAGGGATCTCTTGGTCTCTTTGGAGGAAAGGGTGATCTTACCATGGCTCATCAGGCCGAGGAGATGCAAGCCAACAAGGCTGCATATAATGGCAAGAAGTATGAGAAGTATGAGGGGAACTGTGAGCATTGCAAGAAGTCGGGTCACAAGAAGAATCAGTGTTGGTTACTCCACCCCCACCTGAAGCCGAGCAAGTTCAACAAAGATAGAGAAGCCAAGGCAAACCTTTCTACTGAAGCATCTGGTGCTAGTTCATCCGGGGCTGGTCCAACTGTGAATGTTGGTGAAAGTGAAGGAAGAGCTATGGCTTCTCATCAGCTAAGTGGCAAGGGATTGGACCAGGAGTTGATCACTAAGGCTGACATTGCATCACTCATCCGAGCCCTCAAGGAGTCTGGTAACAAAAATAACCATACTCTTGGTTACTCTTATGCTGCTCATACATTGCCTATTACAATGCCTGATGTCTCTGATAAGATATTAGGACTGCTAGGAAGCATCTTGAAAGGAAATGAATCATCTAGGACTAATGTTGCTAGAAATGTGCATAAACCATTGATCATTGATTCTGGTGCATCTCATCACATGATTAGTGATGTTAAGTTGATAAAAGACATTGAACCTGCTCATGGCCATGTTATGATTGCCAATGGTGATCGGATCCCTATTAGAGGCATTGGCAAACTGAAACTGTTTAGTAAGGATTCTAAAGCATTTTTCATGCCTGAGTTCACTTCAAATCTTTTATCTGTGAAAAGATGCACTAATGATCTTCAATGCAATGTTATCTTTAGTCCTAATGATGTGAAGTTTCAGGATATTAAAAGCAGTAAGTTGATTGGGCAAGGAGCTACCAAAGGAGACCTTTATATGCTGGAAGACCTTGATGATAATTTGTATGAATCAAGAGTGTATTTGTGAAGATTAATCAAGAACAGGATGAGAATCCGAGAGAGAGAGAGAGAGAGAGATATTGCGCAAGAGAGAAGTAAGAGGAGGAATTATATTTCCTTAATCATAAGTGGTAACATGTTACAAGATATTTAAAGACAAACAAGAGGTGAAGATTGACACAATAAAGAGAGTAAACAAATGAAGGTAGTACAGAAAGAATAAAGAAATAGGAGAGAGGTCAAGATCAGGGCAGGCTCGTTCAGCCGAGTGAAAGTGACAGCACCTAACGGTTGGCACTGCACTGATCTTCCTTGTTGAACCCGTGATCACTCTCCCAACGTTCTCTTCCTCTTTGTCGACATCCTTCCCACTTAAACTCTCTTTTAAATAATCCCAAGTCCTTCCTTGACTTGCAAGACACTCATGAGCTCATTCAAACTCTTCATTAGCGCCAAACACTTCTTCTCTTCATCTTCTCATAGTCTCTTGTTAACATCCGATCACTCCTTTTTATTTCTTCATGTCAACACTCCCCCTCAAGCTTGACCATATGAAACAAGTCAAGCTTGGAAGCCATGAAGCAATCCCTCATTAAAACCTTAGCTAGGCAAAACCCAGTGGGATAAAATCCAAGCCAAGGAAAAAGAGTAGATCACTTCATGGAGGAGAGATCAGTGACATGAGATATCTATGAGTCCCATCCTCGGATGGATGGACTCACACACTTTAGTACTTGCTGCCTTTGTGAAGATATCAGCTAGCTGGTCTTCACTTCTTGTGTAGCATGGGAGAATTACTTGCTGCTCCACGGCCTGTCTCACCTTGTGGCAGTCTACTTCTATGTGTTTGGTTCTCTCATGAAACACTGAGTTGGATGCTATGTGTATTGCCGCCTGGTTGTCACAATGCATAGTCATTGGTGTGTTGATCTCGATCCCCAAGTCTTTTAGCAGTCCCTTGATCCATATAATCTCACTTGTAAGCTTCCTCATTGATCTATACTCTGCCTCAGCACTTGAGCATGATACCACCTTCTGCTTCTTGCTCTTCCATGTGACCAGATTCCCTCCAATGAAGGTGCAATAGCCTGTAGTTGATCTTCTATCAACTCTATCTCCAGCCCAATCAGCATCACAGTACCCAACCACTTCAGTGTTCTTGTTACATGCCATCCACACTCCTTGACCAGGCGCTTCTCTCAAGTATCTTAAGATCCTTTCCACCATATTCCAGTGATGAACCTTAGGAGATCCCATGTGCTGGCTTACTTGGTTCACAGCAAAGCACACATCAGGCCTGGTAATGGTTAGATAGATGAGCTTGCCCACCATTCTTCTATACTTCTTGACATCTTTGAATGGAGTAGCTTCATACTCCCCCTCTCGCAGCACCTTGTAGCCTTCTTCCAATGGTGTTTTGGCCTGTCTACTTCCAATGGTTCCTGCCTCATTCAAGATATCAAGTGTGTACTTCCTTTGAGATATGAACAACCCCTCTTTAGAGCGGCAAAATTCAATCCCAAGGAAGTACCTTAACTCTCCCAAATCCTTAATATCAAAAGTAGATTTAAGGAAAGATTTAGTTGAGATGATACCTTCCTTGTTGCTACCAGTGATGATTATGTCATCCACATATACCAGAATGACTATGATGCCTTCCTTGCTGGTGAGCGTGAAGAGAGAATGGTCTGCTTGTGATTTCACAAAGCCTCTTCCATTCAAGGTTGAGCTTAGCTTGTGGTACCATGCTCTTGGAGATTGTTTCAATCCGTAGATGGCCTTCCTGAGTCTAAGCACATTTCCTGGTTTCACCATGTCTTCAAGGCCAGGAGGAGGTCTCATGTATACTTCATCATCTAACTCTCCTTGAAGAAATGCATTCTTCACATCCATTTGCCACAAGTCCCACTCCAAGTTGACCGCAAGTGAGAGTAGGATTCTTATGGTGTGCAGTTTTGCCACTGGTGCAAATGTATCCAAGTAATCTTCACCATAAACTTGAGTGTAGCCTCTTGCCACCAGTCTGGTTTTCTTCCTCTCTGGCTTTCCATTGGCTCCATACTTGATTGTGAAGAGAAGCCGGCTTGTCACTGCTTTCTTTCCTTTGGGAAGCTCACTTTCAAAGTATGTTCCATTCTTTTCCATAGCTCCCATCTCATCTCCAACAGATGCTCCCCACTCCTCATCTTGCATGGCTTCCTCATATGTCTTTGGAATCCATTCTTGATCCACTTCGGTGATGAAAGCTTGATGCTCTGCTGGGTAGTGAGCTAGTGAGCATACTGCACTAATGGGGTGTGCCACGGCTTCTGCATTGAAGTACACTCTTGTCTTGGTCCAATCTGAAGCTGGTTTCCTGATCCTTGTACTTCTTCTAGGTTGTATCTGCTCAGGTTCTGTTTCAGCTTCAGTGACTCCAGTTGGTGCTATCATCTCATCTTGATCATGAGATACTGAGGTTTCTTGAGGTTGCATTGGTTGTTGCTCAGTACTATCACCCCCTTCAGGATCAAGATGAGTGATCTCAACATCTGTAGCTGCTTCTTCAGTAGCTTGTGTTGGAACCTCACTGACCGGGGCTGGTGATCTAGATAAACTGATGCCAAGCCTCTCCATCACCACTCTAAGGTTACTTGCTCTGTCCGAGGCAGATTGGGATAGATTCTCAAGCTCTTCCCAACTCCTCTCAGCATAATAGCCTTTTGATTCCAGAAACTTCACATCCTTTGACACTAGGACCCTTCTTGTCTCTGGAACATAACACTTGTATCCCTTCTGATGTGTAGAGTAGCCAATAAACATAGCCTTAGTGCTCTTAGGTTCTAGCTTGTTCCTTAGTTCTCCTGGTACAAAGACAAAGCAAACACACCCAAAAACCCTCAAATGATCTATGGAAGGTTTAGTTTTGTTCAGTACCTCATATGGTGTGGAATCAAGTAGGACTCTAGTGGGAGTGCGGTTGATAAGGTAAGTGGCAGTGACAACTGCATCACCCCAAAACCTCTTAGGGACATTTGCATGAAACATAATGCTCCTGGCCACCTCCATTAGATGCCTATTCTTCCTTTCAGCCACACCATTTTGTTGTGGAGTATAGGGACAGCTAGTTTGATGTATGATTCCATGCGCGGCTAAGTGTTGTTTGAAGGCTGTGCTAGTGTATTCACCACCATTATCTGATCTAAGAATTTTAATCTTGACATTGAAATGGTTAGTGATATAGTTTTGAAATTTTTTAAAAGCTTCTAGCACCCTATCTTTAGATTGCAACAGAGTTATCCAAGTGTACTTAGACTTTTCATCTATGAATGTCACGAAATACTTATGGTGTTCTCTAGATGCACATGGGGCAGTCCACACATCCGAATGAATCAAGTCAAAACAATTATCATAGATAGTCTTGGATTTAGGAAACACATTTCTACAATGTTTTCCTAGAATACAAGCTTCACAATCATTTTGAAAATTAACACTAGGCAACAGGATGTTTAAGGCATGAGAATGAGGATGTCCTAATCTAGCATGCCACATTACATCTTTAGGGAAATCAGAAACAGAAACAAATGCAACAGATAAATCAGATGCTGGTCTTGTGTCCTCAAGCAAGTATAAATCTCCTTTTGTGACACCTTTTCCAAGCAACTTACTTGAATCAATATCCTGAAAATACACACTGTTAGGAGTGAAAGTAACATGACAATTTAAATCATTTGTGACTCTCTTAACAGATAACAGGTTTGAAGCAAAGGTTGGCATATAAAAGGCTTTTGATTCTTTATCAAACAGCTTAAGATCGCCAACCCCTTTAATTGGGATTTTATCACCATTAGCTATCATCACATTTCCTAAGGCTGGAACTATGTTTTTAATCAGGTTTAAATCACTAATCATATGATGTGAAGCACCAGAGTCAATTATCAATGGTTTAGCCGATTTTAACAAGTTTAAAACATCACCAGCAGTGTGAGAAGCATTGAGAGAGATACCAAGAGTTCTAGAGATACCAGATTCTTTTAGGGCCTTGATGAGAGCATCCAAGTCAGACTTCTTGAGGAGTTCATCCAGGTTAGGCCTTGGTGTGTTGTACACTGATGTAGATGCCATGGCGCTTCCACCACCTTGGTTTGGAGTCGCCGGTTCAACACTGATGCGGCCATGAAATCCACAGCTCCTAAAGTAGACAAAACTTTCCATGTTTGGACTCGGATGAACCTAGCCACCATCAAGCCTATGGTTCGTTTGACTCAGCTGGCTGTTCCCAAACAAAGGCCACCACTTAAGCCTCCTTATCAGCTAATAAATATGTGGGTCAATGGTATTAAAGGCGTGGTCATCATCTTCTTAATAAGCAAATCTCAATCCCTTGAGATCAGCCCTTTTGACCAGCATTTTGATTGTCTTTTAATTATGATTTTTTTCCTAGAAATCCGCCTTTCATTTATGTCTTTGATTCTGTCCAAGAGCTATATATAAAGCTCCTCTCCTTTCATTGTAAAATCAGATTTGAGTATTGAATAAAAAGTGAGATTTTCTCTTGAGAGCTTTTATGCTTGTTCTTGTTAATTCTAAGTTATGTGAGAAGCTTTCTTAGGATACAAGTGTGGAACCTTTATCTTTGTGTGAGATTCACTTAGGTGCTGGTTCATTTCATTTAGGTGCTGGTTCTTATCTCAAAGCCTTTCACATCTTTGAGTGGCGATCTTCATTTCATTTAAGCCGTAGGTTTTGATTTCTTGTGAGAAAAGCTAGAGTGAGATTCTCAGCCTGTATCATTTGGTATCAGAGCTAAAAGCTCCTATCATTTTTTTTTCTGTTTTTCATTCTACTTTCCAAAAAAAAAAAAATCGTTTTCCTCTCTCTTTCTTTTCTGTTTTCTTTTTTTTTCTAAGTTTCTTTCATACAAAAAAATTATAAAGAGAAGTTATGGAAAACCAGTCCAGCAACAGCAACATGGCCGACCATCCTTGGAGTCTTTTGAAGCAAGAAGATTATTATTTTGCAGGAAGATCAGGCCCAGATGAGTACTTTGAATGGGAGCACAAGATGAATGAGTTCTTCATTTCTTGCCGCTGTCCAGATTTCGAGAAGGTATACATTGCTGCTGATCAACTCATCGACCTAGCTCAACTCTGGTGGAGACAATCTACTGCAAAAGGAGGCCGTCGCTGGAATTCTCGAGAATATACTTGGGGTGAGATGAAAAATATGATGAGGAAGCAATACATCCCACACGATCAGTATCAAGAAATCCGGAGGCAATTTCGCACGCTTTGCCAAGATGATAAGACGGTCATGGAGTACCACAAGCAATTCAACCATCTTCGCATTCGGCTCAATCCAGGAGTAAGGAATGAGGATATCATGGACCAGTTTGCTTATGGGCTAAAAAATGAGATCCGTTTCCACATACAAGGACACTCATGCAATTGTTTGGAGGAGTTGGCCCAACAGGCGGCCCAAATTGAGCATGAAAACAAAGAGCCCGAACCGCTTGATCCATCTGAAGAGGTCCAGCAAAATCCGAGGTACATCCCTATATCACATGAGCAAGTTTTGAGGACAAAACTTTTACAAGGGGGAGGGAATGATGCGGCCATGAAATCCACAGCTCCTAAAGTAGACAAAACTTTCCATGTTTGGACTCGGATGAACCTAGCCACCATCAAGCCTATGGTTCGTTTGACTCAGCTGGCTGTTCCCAAACAAAGGCCACCACTTAAGCCTCCTTATCAGCTAATAAATATGTGGGTCAATGGTATTAAAGGCGTGGTCATCATCTTCTTAATAAGCAAATCTCAATCCCTTGAGATCAGCCCTTTTGACCAGCATTTTGATTGTCTTTTAATTATGATTTTTTTCCTAGAAATCCGCCTTTCATTTATGTCTTTGATTCTGTCCAAGAGCTATATATAAAGCTCCTCTCCTTTCATTGTAAAATCAGATTTGAGTATTGAATAAAAAGTGAGATTTTCTCTTGAGAGCTTTTATGCTTGTTCTTGTTAATTCTAAGTTATGTGAGAAGCTTTCTTAGGATACAAGTGTGGAACCTTTATCTTTGTGTGAGATTCACTTAGTGTGAGAATTGATAGTGTAAGAGAATCAAGGAGAGAATAGTTGAGACATTGATGAGTAAAGAGAGATGGCGAGAGAGAGTATTGAGACAAAGAGAATATGAAACTCTTTCCTTGATAATATTAGACCATGTTACAAGTCTTTAAATAGACAAAGAGATTACAATACAATAAGGCAAGTTGACAGAGTTAACAATAAAGAAATAGCTCTGATCTTGCGCAGGGGCTCGTCCAGCCTTGTTGGACAGTGACAGGTGCTAACGGTCTCCTCCTTCTTATTCTCACCCGTGACTCTTTCCTCCAACGTCTCTCTGCTCCTTTGTCGATACCATTTCTTATTTGAATGTCAACTTGATCCCTTCCTTCTCAAGATAACCAGTACCTTGTCTTCTAAGCTACGTTAGGTCTCTCTTAGACCAAACTGTACGGACAAGTCTACTTGTGCTTTCTTGATCACTCCGGGTGCTTCTCTTCATCCTTAGCTATCATACTTATCTCTTTTATTGCTTCATCTCAACACTCCCCCTCAAGCTTGACCATGTGGAACAAGTCAAGCTTGGAAGACCATGAAGCATTCCCTCATTAAAACCTTGATATGCAAAACCCAGTGGGACAAAAACATATCAAGGAAAGAGTAGAACACTTCAATGGCGAGGGGATTACTGAGATGAAAGGTCCACAAGTCCAAGCTTTGAAAGAATGAACTCGCAGACCTTAGAGCTTGCAGCCTTGGTGAAGATGTCAGCTAGCTGGTCTTCACTTCTGGTGTAGCATGGAAGGATGATTCTCTGCTCAACCGCTTGCCTCACCTTATGGCAATCAACTTCAATGTGTTTAGTCCTCTCATGAAACACATTGTTGGATGCTATGTGTATGGCCGCTTGATTGTCACAATGCATGGTGATTGGAGATGAGGTTTCTACGCCCAAGTCTTGGAGGAGGTTCCTGATCCAAATAAGCTCACTTGTAAGCTTCCTCATGGCTCTGTATTCAGCTTCAGCACTGGAACATGACACAATCTTTTGCTTCTTGCTTTTCCAGGTTACCAAGTTCCCTCCAATGAATGTGCAATATCCAGTGGTTGATCTCCTATCAACTCTATCTCCTGCCCAATCAGCATCACAGTAGCCTACTATCTCTGTGCTCTTGTTGCATCCCATCCATACTCCCTGTCCTGGTGCCTCTCTTAGGTACCTTAGTATTCTTTCAACCATATTCCAGTGATGCATCTTGGGAGCTTGCATATGTTGGCTCACTTGATTAACCGCAAAGCACACATCTGGTCTTGTTATGGTGAGGTAGATAAGTTTTCCAACCATTCTTCTATAGTGCTTGACATCAGTGTATGGTTGATTATCAATCTCCCCCTCACGCATCACTTTATACCCATCTTCAAGTGGGGTTTTTGCAGCTCTTCCTCCTAGATCACCAGCCTCTTTTAGCAAATCCAAAGCATACTTCCTTTGAGATAAGAACAATCCCTCCTTGGATCGACATATCTCAATGCCTAGGAAATATTTGAGCTCTCCCAAATCCTTAATATCAAATGATGACTTGAGATATGTCTTGGTTGCAAGTATCCCTTCTTTATCACTGCCAGTGATGATGATATCATCCACATAGACCAAGATCACAATGATTCCCTTCTTACTGGTGAGAGTGAACAAGGTGTGATCAGCTTCTGACTTCCTAAATCCTCTCCCATTGAGTGTGGTGCTTAGCTTGTGATACCAGGCCCTAGGTGATTGCTTCAGACCGTAGATGGCTTTCTTCAATCTAAGTACATTTCCAGGCTTCACTAGATGCTCTAAACCAGGAGGTGGCTTCATGTACACTTCATCTTCCAACTCTCCTTGTAAGAATGCATTCTTCACATCCATTTGCCAGAGATCCCATTCTAGATTCACTGCCAATGATAAGACTATCCTGATTGTATGGAGTTTTGCAACTGGCGCAAAGGTATCAAGATAGTCTTCTCCATAAGTCTGAGTGAAGCCTCTTGCAACTAATCTTGTCTTGCGCCTCTCTACTGTACCATCAGCATTGTATTTGATAGTGAAGATCCAGCGACTTGTTACTGCCCTCTTGCCTTTGGGTAGCTCTGACTCATACCAGGTGTCATTGATGATCATAGCATTACTTTCACACCCCACTGATTCTCTCCACTCAGCATGCTCCATTGCTTCTTCATAGGTCTTAGGAATGTATTCCTGATCCAACTCCGCAATAAACACTACATGTTCTTGCGGATACTGAGCTAAAGAACACACTGCTTGTATTGGATGTGCTACAGCTTGAGAGTTGAAGTAGACTCTGTTGTTCTTCCAGTTTGATGCTGGTTGTCTGATCCTAGAACTCCTTCTTGGCTGTGGATTATCCTCAGGTATCACTGGTTCACTATGCTGCTGGCTTGTACTCACAACTGTCTCCTCTTGAGTGTTGTGATGTTGCTCCCCTTGAGCTTGCGGCTCAGCTTGATCATGACTCACTGAACTATCCTCTTGATGTGGTTCAGTTTGATTCTCCCCTTCAGGATCAAGGTGAGTGATTTCCAAGCTATCATCATCACCTCCGGACCCTTCTGGTTCTGGTGTTGTTTCTTGGACACCGGTTGACCTCTCACTAGGTATCCTGATGCCAAGGCTTTCCATAACCTTCTTGAGATTGCTGGCTCTATCTGAAGCAGATTGAGATAGATTTTCCAAATCCTCCCAATTCCTCCCATCATAGTAACCCTTGGATTCAATGAACTTCACATCCCTTGAGATTAAGACCCTCCTGGTCTCTGGTACAAAGCACTTATACCCCTTCTGATGAGGAGAATATCCAATGAACACAGCTCTAGTACTCTTTGGTGCCAGTTTATCTCTTTGTTCACCTGGAACAAAGACAAAGCAAAGGCAACCAAACACACGCATATGTTCAATAGAAGGTTTAGTGTGATTCAGTACCTCATAAGGAGATTGATCCTTCAGAACTTTGGTGGGAGTTCTATTGATCAAATAACAAGCTGTTGACACAGCATCACTCCAGAAACGTTTAGGCATACTGGTGTGGAACATCATACTTCTAGCTACCTCCATGAGATGCCGGTTCTTCCTCTCAGCTACACCATTTTGTTGTGGAGTGTATGGACAGCTAGTTTGATGGATCATCCCATGTTTGGCTAAGTGTTGTTTGAACGCATTGCTTGTATATTCCCCTCCATTATCTGATCTCAATATCTTTATCTTAGCATTGAAATGATTAGTGACATAATTTTGAAAGTTTATGAAAGCTTCTAAGACTCGATCTTTGGATGGCAATAAGGTGATCCATGTGTACTTAGACTTCTCATCTATAAATGTGACAAAATATTTGTGATGCTCTCTAGAAACACATGGTGCGGTCCAAACATCAGAGTGAATCAAATCAAAACAACTTTCATAAATTTTACTTGAACTAGGGAACACTGTTTTGCAATGTTTCCCTAAGATACAAGCTTCACAATCAGTTTTAAAAGAAATACTAGGCAACATGATGTTCAAAGCACGAGAATGAGGATGACCTAATCTAGCATGCCACAATACATCTTTAGGGAAATCAGAAACAGAGTTTAAAGCAGTAGATAAATCGGATGATGACTTGGTGTCTTCAAGCAAGTACAAGTCTCCCTTAGTCACACCATTGCCAAGCAACCTACTAGTCTCAATATCCTGAAAGTACACTTGGTTAGGAGTGAATGTAACACTGCAATTTAAATCATTAGTCACTCTTTTCACAGATAACAAATTAGAGGCAAAGCTAGGCATATAAAGAGCTTTTGAATCCTTGTTAAACAATTTAAGATCTCCTATGCCTTTAATTGGTATCTTATCTCCATTAGCTATCATCACATGTCCTAGAGCAGGAGCAATGTTTTTAATCAAGCTCACATCACTAATCATGTGATGACTTGCTCCTGAATCAATAACTAGAGGTTTTATCAATTTAGAACTAGTTAAAGCATTCATAGAGACATTACTCATAAGCGCATGGAGAGATGTACCAAGAGTGTTACCAGAGTTATCTTTGAGGATTTTGATGAGAGCTTCAATGTCAGAGCGCCTGATAGTCTCATCTTGAGTGTTCCTCACGGTTGAGCTGGTTGAACTGGAAGCTAGAGCCTTCTCTCCTCCATTGCCTGCTCCGGGTTCACCTATGTCGCCTGAGTAGTTAGCTCTTGCTTCATTGGTGCTAGTCCGGAACTTCTGTGGCTTCAAATGAGGATGAAGCAACCAGCACTTGTCTTTCCCATGCCCCTTCTTCTTGCAGTGGTCACACACCCACACCTTCTTGTCTTCAGGTTTGAAGTAGCCTTTGTTAGCAACACCTTCTGCTTGGTTTGCTATCACCAGGTCTTTCTTCCCTCCAAAGAGACCAACTGAGCCTTGCTCCTTTTGAATCTGAGCACACACTTCATCCAGAGATGGGAGACTCACTCCCCTCAGTATGTGCTTGATCAACTCATTGTACCCGGGATTAAGAGAGAATAGCAAGGCAAAGACCTTATCTTGCTCTCTTCTCTCATTTAGTACATCCGGGTCAAGGGTTGCTGGTCTCAACATCTCCAGCTCTGCCCATAGAGATCTGAACTTCCCAAAGTGTTTATCAAACTCAGTGTCCTCTTGACACAAGTTGTTGATAGCCCTCTTGACTTCAAACACTCGGTTAATGTTGGATACATTCCCAAACACCTTTTGGAGTGTATCCCATAGTTCTTTTGAAGTCTCACAGTAGGCGTAAGACTCCAAGATTGATGCCTCAAGGCTGTGTTGGATGATAGACAAGACCAGGAGATCCTCTTGAACTCGCTTCTTGTCATCAGCTTCAGCTTGCACCACTTCTTTGCCATCCTCTCCTAGGACAGTCTTCTTCTTGTTGCTCCTGCCTTCTTCAACCACCTCCCAGAGTCCTCTGCCTCCAAGAGCGGTTTTAGTTAGCCTCGCCCAGTGTAGGTAGTTAGCTCCCTTGAGAGTAACTGGAATGGTCACCATCCGTGAGTGTTCACCGGTAGAATCCATCAAGAACAAGAAGTTTTGAGTAAAAGAAGAACTTTGCTATTTTTGGCAAATTCTGGAACAGAAAAAGGAAGAACACCTCAAGAACAAGATGAACTTTACCCAAAATAGAAAAGAAAAATCAAAGAGTTTGCGGAAGAAACAGGTTTCAGGAGCTTAAAGCTCTGATACCATGTGAGAATTGATAGTGTAAGAGAATCAAGGAGAGAATAGTTGAGACATTGATGAGTAAAGAGAGATGGCGAGAGAGAGTATTGAGACAAAGAGAATATGAAACTCTTTCCTTGATAATATTAGACCATGTTACAAGTCTTTAAATAGACAAAGAGATTACAATACAATAAGGCAAGTTGACAGAGTTAACAATAAAGAAATAGCTCTGATCTTGCGCAGGGGCTCGTCCAGCCTTGTTGGACAGTGACAGGTGCTAACGGTCTCCTCCTTCTTATTCTCACCCGTGACTCTTTCCTCCAACGTCTCTCTGCTCCTTTGTCGATACCATTTCTTATTTGAATGTCAACTTGATCCCTTCCTTCTCAAGATAACCAGTACCTTGTCTTCTAAGCTACGTTAGGTCTCTCTTAGACCAAACTGTACGGACAAGTCTACTTGTGCTTTCTTGATCACTCCGGGTGCTTCTCTTCATCCTTAGCTATCATACTTATCTCTTTTATTGCTTCATCTCAACACTTAGGTGCTGGTTCTTGATCTTATCTCAAAGCCTTTCACATCTTTGAGTGGCGATCTTCATTTCATTTAAGCCGTAGGTTTTGATTTCTTGTGAGAAAAGCTAGAGTGAGATTCTCAGCCTGTATCATTTGGTATCAGAGCTAATTCACAGATCTAAAGAAAACAAAGTGCTTCTCACAACTCTGACTTCTAAAGAACAAATCAATTCAAAGACAAACTTTGAAAGAAAAAAAACAATACTTTGTATTAAACTTAGATGATAAAACGTGCCTCTACAATGGGAGTGCTATTGAGCTTATATAATGCTCAAAATAAAAGAAATAAACAGAAATATACAGAAATCTTGCAAAACTAGCTGTTGGAGTAGTTTGGGGGATTTGGCTGAATGGATGGGATTTCTTGAGTCTTGATAACTTAGGCATGAACTGATGACGTCTAGGAATATCCTGGTTCACTGAATATGTCTTCAAAGTTCCAAGGAAAGATGGAAAGAGCCGTTGGAGATCTTTGAATAAAATGTTGCTTGAATCCAAATAAGGCAAACTGCTCCATATTCTTCTCCTCTTGGAGTGCTGCGATTTGAATGCTCTCAATATGTATTCAAGCTCCTCTGGTAAGTGTAGAATGTCTCCTGGTCGCCATATCTTGGTTTGGTAATGATCAAACCAAACAATTGTCCAACTTTCCATTTTTAGCTCTGGTTTGATTTGAGTGTATTCTCCAAGGATCCGCCTGATCCAGTGTGTGCTGGTGCTTCTTAAGGGGTTGTGGAGTGCTTCTAGAAGTAGCACAAAGTCTCCTGGACGCCAATATTTAGCTTGACATATTATGTGCTCCTGATCTTCTAAATAAGGCAAGTCGGGCCACCTTTGACTTGAAAATGGCATATCTCCTAAACCATTTATCCTTTTAATGTGAAACCAATTTCCTGCGTGCTCTTGTTGAGTATATAATCCAACAAAACCGGTTTCATGAATTAATTCCTCCTGGTGTGTAAGATATGGCATTTTGATTGCACATATGTCCTGGCCGGCTTCTATAGCTTCTCTCAGCTTCATACTCTCCACTTGTTTTCTCATGATTTCTTTCTCCATGGTTGGTTCTGATTTGATGTCCTCATCATACCCTCCCCCTTGAAGAAGTTTCGACCTCGAAACTATTTCTCCTGCACCAATAGAAAGCAAGTTAGCTTTCATCCTTCTTTGGGAGTCTAGAGTCTTACCTTGATAAACTTTAGGTGTGGTGATGCGTGGAGCATCTGGGGGTTCTCCTTTGAGTAGGTAAGATAGGATTACTCCTCTGGTTTGCTCTGGTTTTGGTTCTGGTGGTTTTTCTCTCCAGTCTTTGGGTACTCCAATGGTTCCTGTTTCTGTCTTGACACTGAAGGGAAAGAGCAAGTGTATTATATTTGAACTTGAATTATTTAAAACTGGATACTTGAAAGCATAACTAGTTAAAATATTATTCCAGTAATTAACAACTTCAGATTTTTCACTTACTATATTACCAAGTATCAACTCTGGTTTGGGGGCAGTGATTGGTGTTGGCCGGGAGTTGATAATCACATTGGTTTGGAGTATGTCTGATTCTAGACAATTTTTCTCAAAGTTTTCTTCACTTCCTGCATCAACATCTCTTGGCAAAGACAAGTGTATTACACTAGAAATAGACATCTCAGGGACTAGCTGAACAAGATTATCTTTAAAAGCATTTTCTGGTGTTTCTAAGTGTAAAATCTCTAGTGATGATCTACTTGGACAAGCTACAGCATAATGACCCTCTTGATGGCATCTATAACAGATTATGCTAGTTATCTTTAAAGGATCAGAAAACTTACATTGCTCTAGCTTCTGCTTTGGATATTGCTTCTCTGCTTGTTGTTCTGACTTTGTTGGAGCTGGAGATCTCGCCTCTGTCTTTTTCTTAGGTAGCTGTAGAGCTCCTTTAAACCACTGAAGATTTGCTTGAGGCTTGATCATATGTAGGGAACTCATCTTTAAATTCTGCTTTGCTTGAGTTCCTTTCTTTGGTTGCACATGTTGCTCCTTTGGTTTCTTCTTGGATTGCACAACCTTATCATCATTTTCTTTGCTGCTAGAAGTGTTGCACGTGATTTCCCTTGACTTAGAACCACAATTCTTCTTTGGCTTAATCTCTGGAGTTGACATGGGTGCTAGAATCAATCTCCTTGGCTTAGGAAATATATCTGGGCGCCTGAAATGATACTCCTTGTGGCTCTCAGCTGTTGTCACAAACTCCTCACGTAGTAGCTCCTTCATTTCTGTCCAAGAAGCATCACGATCATACCACCAGTATGCATACTCAGTTAGAGTATCTTTAGCAATTAGTGGTCTCTCCTCCTCTTCAATCTGATGAAGTTCAAACCATTGATCTAGGTCTTTCTCCCACTTCCAGTAAGCTTCTATTCCTTCATGATGGCCTGCGTATTGGATGTATCTTGGTTCATACTCTTCATCACTTCTTACAGCCTCATTTTCTTCTTCTTCAGCAAAGTCACACTCACTTGTTGCTCCATCTTCACGGTTTGCTTCAGAGTAGGGTAAACTGACTTGGGAATCAGTTTCATCATGTTTCTCTTCTTCATGATCAGAGTATGGTATCTCACACCATGGCCTCTCTTCCACATATGACTCCTCATGATCTGAGTTATCATCAACACCATCTTCTGGATAAACCACTTCTGGTTCATTTTCTGCTTCTTCATGATAGCTGTGTTCATCTAGACTGATCTGGGATTCAGTTTCTTCTTGATACATCTCAGCCTCATGGTTATCTCTCTGGTCAGCTTCTTCTCTAGACCAATCTATGGAGCTGGTGTTGTCTTGGTACTGGTCTGGTGGTTCTGGTTCAAGTTCTCCACCATCTGGATCATCATCATAATCAGTATTGGAACAATCATCTGTCCACTGATCTTCTTCATAACCACTTTCTTCATCAGACAGAAATTGTTCTTCTTGCTCCCAATCACAATCACTTTGTTCTTCATCTCCCATGGTTCCCTGTTATAACACAAAACTTGTGGGTTAAGTGTTCTAATGGATACAGGAGTCAAATACAAGTGAAATAATAATTCAAGTGGCTAAAACTATATGCTTGGACCCAAATAAATATGCTATGCTTTGAATGATATATATATATATCTATATATATATTTTTTTTTTTAATATTTTTTTTTGAATGAAATGGATGCAATAAACAGAGGAAAGAAATATATATATATATATATATTTTTTTTGGTTTTAAATGCAAATTCGAAAATGACACTAACTAAGGTAAAATTTGCAACAAAATCTTGAAATATGGTATGCAAAGTCTATAAAAGGTAATAAATCAAAGACTGATGCAAGAACACATTTTGAAATTTTCTTTTTGGTATTTTCGATCAAATCAACAAACTTCTTCTTCTTCTTTTTTTTTATGGTTTTAAAAACATAAACTAAGAACAAGCTTCAATGGCAGAAATGCAGAACAATTTTTTTTTTTTATTAGATGAAAATAACAGAAATGAAACAAGAACAGGATAGATACAACCTGATAGGGGCCTTTCGGCTCTGATACCAGATGATACAGGCACAAAACTGAGCCTCACAAGGATAGATTGATGGAACCAAGCTGCTGGTCGTATAACTCTTTCAGCCTGATCAGTTGATGGATTTGAATGGGATTTGCGGATTGGATGTTAGATTGAATCTCTCAATCTGGTGGTTAGATGGAATGAAGTGATTGACTCTCTCTACCTATGATGAATAAAGCTATTTGACTCTCTCAAACAACCTAATTCACAGATCTAAAGAAAACAAAGTGCTTCTCACAACTCTGACTTCTAAAGAACAAATCAATTCAAAGACAAACTTTGAAAGAAAAAAAACAATACTTTGTATTAAACTTAGATGATAAAACGTGCCTCTACAATGGGAGTGCTATTGAGCTTATATAATGCTCAAAATAAAAGAAATAAACAGAAATATACAGAAATCTTGCAAAACTAGCTGTTGGAGTAGTTTGGGGGATTTGGCTGAATGGATGGGATTTCTTGAGTCTTGATAACTTAGGCATGAACTGATGACGTCTAGGAATATCCTGGTTCACTGAATATGTCTTCAAAGTTCCAAGGAAAGATGGAAAGAGCCGTTGGAGATCTTTGAATAAAATGTTGCTTGAATCCAAATAAGGCAAACTGCTCCATATTCTTCTCCTCTTGGAGTGCTGCGATTTGAATGCTCTCAATATGTATTCAAGCTCCTCTGGTAAGTGTAGAATGTCTCCTGGTCGCCATATCTTGGTTTGGTAATGATCAAACCAAACAATTGTCCAACTTTCCATTTTTAGCTCTGGTTTGATTTGAGTGTATTCTCCAAGGATCCGCCTGATCCAGTGTGTGCTGGTGCTTCTTAAGGGGTTGTGGAGTGCTTCTAGAAGTAGCACAAAGTCTCCTGGACGCCAATATTTAGCTTGACATATTATGTGCTCCTGATCTTCTAAATAAGGCAAGTCGGGCCACCTTTGACTTGAAAATGGCATATCTCCTAAACCATTTATCCTTTTAATGTGAAACCAATTTCCTGCGTGCTCTTGTTGAGTATATAATCCAACAAAACCGGTTTCATGAATTAATTCCTCCTGGTGTGTAAGATATGGCATTTTGATTGCACATATGTCCTGGCCGGCTTCTATAGCTTCTCTCAGCTTCATACTCTCCACTTGTTTTCTCATGATTTCTTTCTCCATGGTTGGTTCTGATTTGATGTCCTCATCAAACACCATCAGCTGAGAAGTTAGCTCTTGCATCCTGGTACTGTGATCTTGGTTCCTTGAACTTATTTGGCTTTAGGTGAGGGTGCAGGATCCAGCACTTGTCTTTGAGATGACCCTTCTTCTTGCAGTGGTCACAGATCAAGGACTTCCTATCCTCATGCTTGTAAGCAGCTTTGTTGGCAACAATCTCCTCAGCTTGATGCGCCATGTTTAAGTCTCCTTTGCTTCCAAACAGGCTTACTGACCCTTCTTCCTTCTGGATTTGTGCACAAACATCATCTAGGTCAGGGAGTTTATCAGCTCTTAAGATGTGTTTGATTAGTGCTCCATAGGATGTGTTGAGGGTGAGAAGCATTCCAAAGACTTTGTCTTCTTCACGCCTGGCTAGGAGAATGTCAGGATCCACAGTGTGAGGTCTCAGCAGCTCCAGCTCGGCCCAAAGAGATCTAAACTTGCCAAAGTGTGATTGAAACTCCATGTCCCCTTGGTTGAGACCATTTAGAGCTTTCTTCACTTCAAAGACCCTTGTCAGGTTGGAAACATTCCCATACACTTTGTACAGAGTGTCCCATAGCTGCTTGGTGGTCTCACAGTAGGAGTAGGACTCCATGATTGCGGGTTCAAGAGAGCTAAGGAGAGCTGAGAGCACCATGAGGTCTTCTTGGCCCCATTTGTCTTCATCAGCTTCTTCTTTCTCTTTTCCCTTCTCTTCTTGGACAGTAGGCTTTGTGGGTGCTTCAGTTGTTGCATACTTCCACAAGCCTTTGCCTCCAAGAGCTCTCTTCACCATCCTGGCCCAGAAGAGGTAATTAACCCCTTTCAAGGTCACAGGAATGTTGAGATGTTTGTGGTTGCTGTTGTGTTCATCCATCTTTCTTCAAGTCGCCAAGAACAGGAGAGAGAAAGTTTGTGAGATGAATTTGAAACAAGAACAGAGTAGATTTGCGGAAGAGAAATAGGTTTCAAGAGCTTTGATGCTCTGATACCATGATAATTTGTATGAATCAAGAGTGTATTTGTGAAGATTAATCAAGAACAGGATGAGAATCCGAGAGAGAGAGAGAGAGAGATATTGCGCAAGAGAGAAGTAAGAGGAGGAATTATATTTCCTTAATCATAAGTGGTAACATGTTACAAGATATTTAAAGACAAACAAGAGGTGAAGATTGACACAATAAAGAGAGTAAACAAATGAAGGTAGTACAGAAAGAATAAAGAAATAGGAGAGAGGTCAAGATCAGGGCAGGCTCGTTCAGCCGAGTGAAAGTGACAGCACCTAACGGTTGGCACTGCACTGATCTTCCTTGTTGAACCCGTGATCACTCTCCCAACGTTCTCTTCCTCTTTGTCGACATCCTTCCCACTTAAACTCTCATTTAAATAATCCCAAGTCCTTCCTTGACTTGCAAGACACTCATGAGCTCATTCAAACTCTTCATTAGCGCCAAACACTTCTTCTCTTCATCTTCTCATAGTCTCTTGTTAACATCCGATCACTCCTTTTTATTTCTTCATGTCAACACTTGATTCCATTTCTAGTTCTTTTGTTTCTTTTAATTCTGTTTCTTCCCTCAGTAAGGATGCATTGTGGCATGCTAGACTAGGTCATCCTCATGATAGGGCTTTAAGCATTATGTTACCAGGTGTCATGTTTAAGAATAAGGAGTGTGAGGCATGTATTTTGGGTAAACATTGTAAGACTGTGTTTCAAAGATCTTCTACTATCTATGAAAGTTGTTTTGATTTGATTCACTCTGATGTTTGGACTGCTCCTTGTTTCTCTCGTGATGGTTATAGATATTATGTCACCTTCATTGATGAAAAATCCAAATACACCTGGTTAACACTCATTAAATCAAAGGATAGGGTTCTTGATGCTTTTAAAAATTTTCAAAGCTATGTAACTAACCATTATCATGCCAAGATTAAGATTTTCAGGTCTGATAATGGTGGAGAGTATACAAGCCATGCATTTCGAGATCACCTAGCTCATCATGGGATATTACACCAAACTAGCTGCCCTTATACACCACAACAGAATGGTGTAGCTGAGAGGAAGAACAGGCACCTCATGGAGGTGGCTCGGTCACTAATGTTCCACAAGAGTGTTCCAAAGAGGTATTGGAGTGATGCTGTTATATCTGCTTGTTATCTGATCAACAGGATGCCAACCAGAATACTTCAAGATCAATCTCCTTTTGAGGTTCTCAACAAGAGTAAACCAAGCCTGGATCATCTGAGCACATTTGGGTGTGTGTGCTATGTATTGGTACCCGGGGAGCTGAGAAACAAACTAGAACCTAGGAGCACCAAGGCTATGCTTATTGGTTACTCAACTAGTCAGAAAGGATACAAATGCTTTGATCCTGATGCTAGAAGAGTCTTGGTGTCTCGGGATGTCAAGTTTATGGAGGAGCAAGGGTATTATGATGGGAAGAATTGGGAAGAACTAGAGGATCTATCCCAACCATCAGACAGAGCTGCTAGCTTGAGAAACATTTTTGAGGGTCTTGGCATTGGAGTATCCCAGGATCAGAGTAGGCAACAAGAACCTACACCAGTTACTGCTGAAGAACCATCCCACTTTGATCATGAGGGGGGAAGTGAATCAGAAGCAAGAAGTCAAGAAGATCAAGGCATTGGTGCTGAAGGTCTAGAAGAACAAAGCTCTGATTCTCCTGACCAAAGTGGAGAGGATTCAGCAAGAAGAGATCAGGAAGCTGGAGAACCAGTTCTGATACAAGAAGAAGAAGTCAGTGAGGAACAAGCAGCAGTTCCTTTGAGAAGAAGCACACGGGTGAGAAGAGATGCTTCCAACTGGGTAAACACAAGAGTGTACTACAATGCCCAGGCTGTGGAGCATCCCTCTCAAGCTGTGTGTTCTTTTGCTGAGTTCCCGGAAGAACATTGTGCCTTTCAAGTAAGCTTAGATGAGAGCTATGTGCCAAGAAGCTATGAAGAAGCAATGTTGATTCAAGAGTGGAGGGATTCAGTCAATGCTGAGGCAGATGCCATGATCAAGAATGATACATGGTATGAAAGCAAGTTACCTAAGGGGAAGAGGGCAGTATCATGCAAATGGATCTTTACCATTAAGTATCTACCTAATGGTAAGATAGATAGGAGGAAGACTAGACTGGTGGCAAGAGGTTTTACACAAACCTATGGTGAGGATTACATAGACACATTTGCTCCAGTCGCCAAACTTCATACTATCAGAGTAGTGCTATCACTTGCTGTCAACCTTGAGTGGGATCTATGGCAAATGGATGTGAAGAATGCCTTTCTTCAGGGGGAGCTTGAAGATGAAGTCTACATGTTACCACCACCAGGAATGGAAGGGATGGTAAAACCAGGAAATGTGTTAAGACTGAAGAAAGCTATCTATGGGTTGAAGCAATCACCAAGGGCTTGGTACCACAAGCTCAGCACCACTCTGAATGGTAAAGGGTTCAGAAAGTGTGAGTTGGATCACACACTCTTCACCTTGGTTACACCAGGAGGTATCATTGTTATTCTTGTATATGTTGATGATATTATCATCACTGGTTCTGATAAAACAGGTATACAAGAAACCAAGGAGTATCTCAAGTCTGTCTTTGACATAAAAGACTTGGGAGAGATGAAATATTTTCTTGGGATTGAGTTGTGCAGGTCTAAGGAAGGCTTATTTATATCTCAAAGAAAATATGCACTTGATCTTTTGAAAGATGCAGGTGCTTATGGAGGAAAGACAGCAAAGATGCCCATGGAAGATGGGTACAAGATTCCAAGAGAGGGGGAGATGGAAGATAGCAAGCCATTTCATGATCCCAAGTTGTATAGGAAGCTTGTGGGGAAGCTGATCTACCTCACTATCACTCGGCCAGACATATGCTTTGCAGTGAATCAAGTCAGCCAGCATATGCAACAACCAAAGGAGCACCATTGGAGAATGGTGGAGAGAGTGCTAATGTATCTCAATGGAACTCAGGGATTGGGAGTTTGGATGGGGTGCATAAAGAGTACTGAAGTGGTTGGCTACTGTGATGCGGATTGGGCTGGTGATAGAAATGATAGGAAGTCTACAACTGGGTATTGTACCTTCATTGGAGGAAACATGGTCACTTGGAAGAGCAAGAAGCAGAAGGTGGTCTTCTGTTCAAGTGCTGAAGCTGAGTATAGAGCTATGCTAAAGCTTACCAATGAGTTAGTGTGGATCAAAGGGATTCTTAAGCACTTGGAGATCGAGCAAGCAACTCCAATGACCATGCATTGTGACAATCAAGCCACAATACACATTGCTACCAACTCTGTGTTTCATGAGAGGACAAAGCACATTGAGGTTGATTGTCACAAGGTAAGGCAGATGATAGTCTTGGGAGTAATCTTGCCATGTTATACTAGGAGTGAAGATCAGTTGGCAGATGTATTCACCAAGGCAGCAAGACAAAAGACAATGGAGTCCATACACATCAGGTTAGGACTCATTGATCTTACACCCATTCACTAGTCCCCTGATCATGAGGTCTTCACTCTTTTTCCCTCATCAAAGTTTTGTCCCAATGGGTTTTCTTTGATGAGGTTTTTAATGAGGAAGATCTCATGGTCCTTCCAAGCTCGACTTGTTCCACATGGTCAAGCTTGAGGGGGAGTGTTGAAATGTGGTGAGAAGAGATGATGAGGTTTATAATATTGAAGAGGAGATGAGGAGAAATGGAACTTGTGAAAAGTTACCATGCAGTAAAAATAAAGTTACTGCATGGTAAAAGAGGTAAAAGGAGAGTGTGAAGGTAAATGGAGAAGTAAAAGAGACTTGGGATGAGAAAGAAGGTTAGCACAGTGTTGTGATCACTCCACTGTAGAGTGGCGCGCCTCACTTGACCGTTTATGGATAAGCTAAGGCTGTATCCAGGCTGTAAAGTGAGACAAGCATGTGATCACTCTCAACCAAGCATTTCAAACTAGTCCATTGACCTCACATGCTCATAATAGTATTCTAGCTTTGCGCAAACCATTGTAATCTCTTCTCTTTATATACCTTGTAACCTCATTAATAAAAATCATACTTTGAGTCTCTTTCTCTCTTTGCAATGTTACTATTACATCTCTCTCTCTCGGGTTACTATTGAATCTGCGAATACAAACTCTCTCAAATCTCCCTTAATCTCTTCTATTCTCTTCTAATCTTACACTAATCTCTCAATACACTTTATATTCTCTAAAATCTCACTTAGATCGTGGTTCATCCTGGTTTGATAAGAATCATGAAGATAATGGCATATGTCCGAACAGGCTAATCTGGAATCATCTGGATAGAAGGTGGGATATCTTCTTGCTCACAACACTTATGAGATTTATTCAACTTCCTGGTTATTCTCCACACTGATTAGTGGTTCCAAATAAAGCTTTGTAGATCGTGGTTCATCCTGGTTTGATAAGAATCATGAAGATATTGCCATATGTCCGAACAGGCTAATCTGGAATCATCTGGATAGAAAGTGGGATATCTTCTTACTCACAAACTTATGAGATTTATTCAACTTCCTGGTTATTATCCACTGATTAGTGGTTCAAAATAAAGCTTCTTAGATCGTGGTTCATCCAGGTTTGATAAGAATCTTGAAGATATTGCCATATGTCCGAGCATGCTAATCTGGAATCATCTGGATAGAAAGTGGGATATCTTCTTACTCACAACTCCTATGAGATTTATTCAACTCCTGATTATTCTCCACTGATTAGTGGTCCAAATAAAGCTTCTTAGATCGTGGTTCATCCTGGTTTGATAAGAATCATGAAGATAATGGCATATGTCCGACCAGGCTAATCTGGAATCATCTTGATAGAAGGTGGGATATCTTCTTGCTCACAACACTTATGAGATTTATTCAACTTCCTGGTTATTCCCACTGATTAGTGGTTCCAAATAAAGCTTCTTAGATCGTGGTTCATCTGGTTTGATAAGAATCATGAAGATATGCCATATGTTCGAACAGGCTAATCTGGAATCATCTGGATAGAAAGTGGGATATCTTCTTACTCACAACTCCTATGAGATTATTTCAACTTCCTGGTTATTTTCCACTGATTAGTGGTCCCAATCAAGCTTCTTATATAATGGTTCATCCTGGTTTGATAAGACTCATGAAGATATTGCCATATGTCCGAACAGGCTAATCTGGAATCATCTGGATAGAAAGTGGGATATCTTCTTAATCACAACTCCTATGAGATTTATTCAACTTCCTGGTTATTTTCCACTGATTAGTGGTTCCAATTAAAGCTTCTTAGATCGTGGTTCATCCTGGTTTGATAAGAAAATCAAAGATAAGGCATATGTCCGAACAGGCTAATCTGGAATCATCTGGATAGAAGGTGGGATATCTTCTCCTCACAACACTTATGAGATTTATTCAACTTCCTGGTTATTCTCCACTGATTAGTGGTCCAAATAAAGCTTTGTAGATCATGGTTCATCCTGGTTTGATAAGAATCATGAAGATAT
>NW_026615706.1:0-42024 GCF_000801105.2 Raphanus sativus
GAAAATATCCGGACCAGGAAGATATGAATTTTATAAACCAGAGGTTTCTCAGCCCATCCATTCGCGAGTACCAGCCTTTAGGAGACGATTTGAGCCCAGCCAAGAGACGTACCGAGCCAAAACCAATGCTAGAAGTAAAGAGGAGTTTATCAGCTTTCCAGAAAGCCCAAGATCACGAGAAATGGTCAAGGAAATTGGAAGATATGATCAATTTCCCTAAACCGGTCAAACCAGTTCTACACTTGCCTTATTTGGAAGCTCATTGGTTTATTCAATTGCAAACCAGACATTGGCGACCAGGGGAGACATCTAACCATTCAGGAGACACATTTAAATATCCAGGAGAGTCAGATAAGTTCTTACAATGCACCAGCAAGCATAGGAACAGGAGGATCTTCAATATTGTCAACTTTCCTTTTTCGGTTGCATTCACACAATGGAGAATCATTCACCAACGGCTCCTTCACCAATCTTGCTATCATTTCGAGCACTATCTCAGCATTCATATTGTTCTAAGGAGACTCAGTTATCCACTCAAACCCTCTAGATACAAGGAAGAAACAATTTCTCCAAGATTCAAGTCATTAAGCTCCAACAGCTAGTTTTCTCGGTTTTCCTTATTTGTTTGCTTCTTTCTTATTCTTTCTTTCTTAGGAACGTGTACTGAGCAGTATATAAGCTCATTCTACTTCTCTGTAATATTCACCCTTCAATCAACCAAGTTTATAAAAAGTTTATCTTGTTTTTATCCAAAGTTTGTCTTTGCATAAAATCTGTCTTTAGGATTCAAGGAGTGATTCTTTGTTGTTCTATTGATTTCGTGAGTCTAGTTTGTTTGTGTGATTCAAACATACTTAGTACACAGATTGAGAGAGTCAATCAACCCACTAGATTGAGAGAGTCAATCATCTTCTATCCATAGTCCATCCAGCAAGATCGGTAAGTTGGTTATACGACCATTTGCTTGTCTTCCATCAACCATCCCACCAAGGTCCATTCTGTGCCTGTATCATTTTGGTATCAGAGCCTAAGCTCCTGACCCAGGTTCATTCTATCCTTGCATCATATTTTTTTACATTTGTTTTTGCATTTATAAACCAAAAATCCATAAAAACTGTTTCTTTTTGTTTCAAGTTTTGTTTCTGCATATTTTTGTTCTTGCTGTTCATCATACTTTAAAGCCACGAAAAAGAAAAGAAAAAGTTCTGTTTGATTCATTTAAAAATCGAAAATCCCAAAAGAAAGTGTTTGCATTCATTATTTTCCATAAAAGAAAATCCCATAAAAATTTCTGTTTTGAATTTGATTCCTTTTCATTTGCATTCATAAATTCAAAAGCCAAAAGAAATCATTCAAGTTATTGTTTCATACCATTTCTACTTGTCCATTTCGTGATTGCATCAGAAAAGAAAAAGAAAATATTTTTAAGCTTTAGTTTATATCATTTGCATATTTAATTGTTGCATTTCATCCAAAGAAAATTCAAAAAAAAAAATTTCAGCATTAGTTTTCTTTCCATATTTTCTTTTCATTTGTGTTAATTGTCATTCATTTTTGTTTCATTTCGAGTTTGCATCCAGAAAACCAAAAGAAAAATAATTTTTTGCATAGTTTATTTCATTTTGGTTCATATTTGAATTTCTCGGTTTAGTTAAGATATTCTTGTTTAATTCTTTGGTCCAACCACATTACCCATACCTCACTTGATCTTTTGAGAATCATTTCAGGAAGATATGGGAGATGCAGTACACGGCCCACTGCCTGTCCAAAACCAATTGATGAAGGTTATACAAAACCTCAATGAACAATTGACTCGACTAGAGCAAGGCAGCAAACCAGTTGGTCCACAGCCACAAGGAGAACGACTTCCAAAGGGAGAAAGTAGATGTTGGAAAGCACCAGAAGCTGCTTATGTTGAGCCCAAGCCACCAGACCCTTCATGGATCACCCCACATCAAAATCCTTGCACTCATAACTTTTTACTTAATTCTTATGCTGATGATTATAAAGGTGCTGATAAAACTAAACTCTATACTTTTTCAGGAAGAAGAAATTATCTAGATTGGGAGAGAAATCTAGATGAATGGTTTTACTACAACAATATCCTGAAGAAAGAGAGGCTAGCTTATGCTATTGACCAGCTCAGAGATGAAGCCTTGAAATGGTGGGTACAAGAAGAAGATGATATAAGGTTTTACAAAGAACCACCTGTCACCACATGGAGAGACCTTAGAGAAATCATGAGAGATAAGTATGCAAAGAAGTATACCAATTCTCAGATCAAGGAACTGTATCCAAGAAGATATCCAACTCATAGTTCCAAGAAGGCAGAGTTGAAGTCTAAAACTCCAACACAAAAGGTTCCAGCAAAGGCAGAGCAACAAACTGAGAAGCACAAGCAATGTAAGTCTTCTAACTCTAAATATTTAAAAGATCAGACATGTTATAGATGTCATAAAAGAGGACACTTTGCTGTAGTTTGTCCAACTAAGCAATTACTGGTAGAAACATCACTAGAAAAGAAAACTGATTTATCTATGATGAATGATAGTTTTATTCAATCTGATTTATTGGTTCCAAATTCTTGTGTAATGCACTTGTCTTTGCCAATGGGTGTTGTGACAGGAATTAAAGAGCATGAAGAGGAGGCACAAGGCGTCACCTTTGTGATGGGCCAGAAGATGGTTCAAGACACCATGCAATCCATGTTGCTTAAAGAAGCAAAACCAGTAATAAGAGTATCCCACCAAGGTAAGTGTTTAACACCACCTTTAGATACTAGTATTGATGTGTGTGTTCTTGGTACAGGGAGAACAAATGAAAGTTATAATCTTACTGAAGTCCCAGTGAGAGAACCAGACCATAAGCTCAATCATGAGCCAACCAACACCAGCTGTCCAAAGAAGAAAATAATTCTTCAGCTTGTGGAAGCTATCAAAGTAAGTCTGGAATTTTCACATTTTGTTTATAAGTGTCCAAACCCAGATATAATGCACTTGCTTCTTGCCCAAAATGTGTTAAGTTGAGGCAATAAGAGTGGAGTGTGAAGGATGAAATGAGGAGACTAAGGTGGAGAGATGTTTAGAAGTGAGTTTGAGAAGAGTGTGTACGGACAGTACGGACATGTACGGACATGTACGGACTTGTACGGACCATTTCAACTCAAACCACTTTTAAACATCATTTGGAGACATTTTGGGTTGTGCAAAGTCAGGGCACAAAAGTTACCTCAGTAAAAATAAGTTACTGTGTGGTAACTATTTGAACTGAGGTAAAATGGCTTTGTGAAGAAGTGAAGAGTGAGGAACAAGTTACAAAGACTTGTGAGCAAAGAGAGGGTTTAAGTGATCAAGCTTGTGACCGTTTGGATTGTGTCACTATGCTGGATAAGGTTACTATGCTGCGGAGACAGGCTGGACCAAGCTGGATACGCGGAGTGAACCTGGTCCAAGCATTTCAAAACACGCTCCTCTCCTTGAACAGTGTGGTAGTCTTAGCCACTCATTGTTGTGTAAACCTTAGTATATTCTCTCCACCTATATATTGTAAACTCTTCTCATTAATCAAATGAAGCATTTTAAGTCTCTCATACTCTGCCTCTCAAACTCGCAAACTCATTTCTAAACATTTGGTCTCGTTAATCCTCACCTAAACACCTTAAACATCTCTAAATGTCACAAAATATCATGGTATCAGAGCCAGGTTAGAAGGATCTTGGTTCGCGGTTGAAGATTCAAAGCTGGAGCTTTGAAGATCTTCTCGGTGTTCTTGGTGTTCTTGGTGTTCTTGGTGGTTTGGAAGCTCAAGCTTGTTTCTTTGTGGTTTGTGGTAGCTGTGAAGACTCAAGCTCGGTTCAGAAACGTTGTTGGCGGTTCATTCAAACTTGAAGATTCAAACTTGGGGTTTTGGCGGTTCAAGCTAGTTCTTTGAAGAGAAAGGTTGATACTTTGATCCATTTGGCTCTCAAGTTGGTTGTGTGAAGAAAGCTTGTTACTTTTGTGCTTCCGTGAGTTGTTTGTGTGGTTTGCGGAAGGAAAGGATTAATACTTTGGTGGATTAGTGAAGTTTTGAAGGTGTTCTTGTGGTTCATTAAAGAAAAGTCATTTCTTTGGTGGTTCCGTGAGGTCTTGAAGCTTGTGTTTGATTCGGTGAAGCAAAGGTTGTCTCTTATTGTTGGTTGTGTGAAAGCTGAAGGCTTTGTTGAGTTTCTTAGCTATGGATAGTGGAGGAAGCTCAAAGATGAAGGTTGCGGTTTGTTTCAAGGGAAACAACTACTTGGTGTGGTCTCGGATGGTGAAGACTGCTGTGGGAATGAAAGGCTTGTGGAAGCACATCACTGTAGGTGAAGCTCCAAAGCTCATCACTCAAGGAGAGGATGAAGGAGAAGCGGCTCAAGAGGCGTTTGAGAAATGGGAACAAGAAGACATGCAAGTGTTGTCAGTTCTTCAAAACTCACTTGACCCGGCAATCCTTGATGCTTATAGCTACTGTGAGTCAGCTAAGGAGCTATGGGACACCTTAAAGAAGGTGTATGGAAACACCTCAAACCTGAGCAGAGTGTTTGAGGTCAAGCACGCATTGAACCACTTGGTTCAAGAAGACATGGAGTTTACTAAGCACTTGGGGAGGTTTAGATCACTCTGGTCCGAACTTGAGATGTTGAGGCCAAGCACGGTGGATGCTGATGAGCTCAACAAGAGGAGAGAGCAAGACAAGGTGTTTGGGCTTCTCCTCACATTGAATCCGGCGTATCAAGGACTTATCCAGCACTTGTTGAGGGAGGATAACTTGCCGGATCTTGAGAATGTGGTTGCAAGGATTCAAAAGGAGCAAGGTACCATTGGGTTGTTTGGGAAGAAAGGAGAGCTTGCACTGGTGAATCAAGCAGCTAAGGTTGATCAAGAGGAGACTCCACAAGCAAACAAGGCTGCGCATGGGAAGTATGAGAAGTTTGATGGGGATTGTGATCATTGCAAGAAGCATGGGCACAAGAAGAGTCAGTGTTGGATTCTTCATCCTCACTTGAAGCCGGCAAAGTTCATGAAGGATCGTGAGAAGAGAGGATCTGGATACAAGGCTGAGAAATCAAGTGGAGCTGGTACAAGCAAGGAAACCAATGAGGAGAAATCCATGGTTGCTTACTCTGGTGAACCAAGCAACCGCGGGACAAGTGATCAAGAGTATCTCAAGAAGTCTGACCTGGATGCTTTGATCAAACTCTTCAAGGAGAATGGTAACATTGAGGGTTCATCCTTTAGTGCTAGGTTGATAGATAATGGCATTGAGCTTGATAGAAATGCTAGGATGCTGGATAGTTTAAGAGAAATGCATAATCATACTAGTAGTTCAAGTATTGCTAGGATTGAGCATGCATTCAAACCGTCTAGTATTCTTGCTCTTATTGCTAAGCCTATCATCACTAGACCTCTTGTGATTGATTCCGGATGCACTCATCACATGATTAGTGACACTAGCTTAATAAAAGATATTATGCCTACTACTGGTCATGTGATGATTGCGGATGGTGCTAAGATACCTATCAAAGGGATAGGAAGTCTTAAACTCTTTGATAGGGAATCTAAGGCATTGTATATGCCAACCTTTACCTCAAACTTGTTATCAGTTAAGAAATGTGCCACTGATTTAAATTGCAATGTTATATTCAGCCCTAATGATGTCAAGTTTCAGGATATTGAGAGCAGCAAGCTTATTGGAAAAGGAGTGACCAAAGGAGAATTATATTTACTTGAAGATCTTGCCCCTATTTCTGATCGTTGCTGTCTTTTTACTTCTGTTTCTGCTCCTAGTCTAAGTAAAGATGCATTGTGGCATACTAGACTAGGACACCCTCATAATAAGGCTTTTAAACTGATGTTGCCAGGTGTTGCATTTGAGAACAAAGATTGTGAAGCTTGTATTTTAGGCAAGCATTGTAAAACTGTTTTTCCAAACTCTTCTACGGTTTATAAAAGTTGCTTTGATCTTGTTCATTCTGATGTTTGGACTTCTCCTTGCTTGTCTAGAGATAATTTCAAGTATTATGTCACATTCATTGATGAAAAATCCAAATACACCTGGTTAACTTTAATTCCAACCAAAGATAGGGTGCTTGATGCATTTAAAAGTTTTCAAACCTATGTAACTAACCATTACAATGCCAAGATAAAAATTTTCAGGTCAGATAATGGAGGAGAGTACACTGGTCATGCATTCAAGCATCACTTAGCTCAACATGGCATCTTGCACCAGACGAGTTGTCCATACACTCCACAGCAAAATGGGGTTGCTGAGAGGAAGAACCGGCATCTCATGGAAGTGGCAAGAACCATTATGCTTCAGTCAAAGGTTCCCAAGAGGTTTTGGAGTGATGCAGTATCCACGGCTTGTTACTTGATCAATAGAACTCCAACCTTGGTGCTTCAAGGCAAGTCACCTTTTGAGGTACTAAATCAGTCCAAGCCTTCTCTGGAGTATATGCGGGTCTTTGGTTGTCTTTGTTATGTGATGGTGGCAAGTGAGATGCGAAACAAGCTTGAAGCAAGAAGTATCAAGGCTATGTTTATTGGGTATTCAACTAGCCAGAAGGGTTACAAATGTTATGATCCTGACACAAGGCGTGTGTTGGTGTCAAGGGAAGTGAAGTTCATAGAAGAAAGAGGGTACTATGAGGAGCAAAATCAGGAAGATTTGAAGGATCTTACCAGTGATAGAGCTTCAGTACTGAGGACGATCCTAGAAGGGATGGGAATCCATGTGGATCATCATGGTCCGGTCAATGGGAATCATCAAGGTGGTGGGAATCATCAGGAGACACCACACCTTGACCATGAGGGGGGAGAAGAACCAAGTGGAGCAGAAGGAAGTTCTGGTTCAGAGGAGAGTTCTGGTGCTCATGATCAAGGTGTTGAGATGTCTAGTTCGGGTTCTGGAGCTGAGGAGAGTCAACCAAGTGGGGGAGTTGAAGCAAATCAGCCAAGTGAAGAAGCGGTTAGTAGTGGAAATGAGGAGGAAGCAACGCAGCAGTCTCCACAGCCTACTTTGAGAAGAAGCACAAGAGTAAAGAGAGATGCATCTAACTGGGTGAATACAAGGGTGTATTACAATGCTCAAGCGGTTGAGCATCCATCTCAAGCAGTGTGTTCGTTTGCAAGCTTTCCTGAGGAACATCAAGCTTTCACAGTGAGTTTAGATGAGAGCTATGTTCCAAGAAGTTATGAGGAAGCAATGTTGATCCAAGAGTGGAGAGACTCAGTGAATGATGAAGCTGGCGCAATGATAAAGAATGACACTTGGTATGAGAGTACATTACCAAAAGGAAAGAAGGCAGTGTCGTGTAAGTGGATCTTTACCATCAAGTACTTACCTAATGGCAAGATTGATAGAAGGAAGACTCGGTTGGTAGCTAGAGGGTTTACTCAAACCTATGGAGAAGATTACATTGACACATTTGCTCCGGTTGCCAAGCTTCATACCATTAGAGTAGTGTTATCTCTTGCTGTGAACTTGGAGTGGGACCTTTGGCAAATGGATGTCAAGAATGCTTTCTTGCAAGGAGAGCTTGAGGATGAGGTTTACATGTTACCACCACCGGGTCTTGAGCACTTGGTTAAGAAGGGAAATGTGTTGAGACTCAAGAAGGCTATCTATGGGCTTAAGCAGTCTCCAAGAGCATGGTACTACAAGCTGAGCACCACCCTGAATGGAAGAGGATTCAAGAAATGCGAGCTTGACCATACTCTTTTCACTCTCACCACACCCTCAGGTATCATCTGTATCCTTGTCTATGTTGATGATATTATCATTACTGGTTCTGATAAGGCAGGTATTCAAGAGACGAAGGACTTCCTAAAGTCAGTGTTTGAGATTAAGGATTTGGGAGAAATGAAATACTTCCTTGGAATTGAGTTGTGTAGATCCAAGGAAGGTTTGTTCATATCTCAGAGGAAATATACACTTGATCTTTTGAAAGATGCAGGTATGGATGAAGGGAAGATAGCTAAGATGCCGATGGAGGATGGGTACAAAGTTCCACGTGAGGGGGAGACTGAAGATAGCAAGCCGTTCAAGGATCCAAAGCTCTATAGGAAGCTGGTGGGGAAACTCATATATCTTACCATCACTCGGCCAGATATATGCTTTGCGGTTAACCAAGTCAGTCAGCACATGCAAGTGCCAAAGGAGCATCATTGGAGGATGGTGGAAAGGTTGCTGATGTATCTGAATGGAACCAGAAGCTTAGGCATTTGGATGGGTTGCAACAAGAGTACTGAAGCTGTGGGGTATTGTGATGCGGATTGGGCAGGTGATAGAGTTGATAGGAGATCAACAACAGGCTACTGCACGTTCATTGGAGGCAATCTAGTGACATGGAAGAGCAAGAAGCAGAAGGTGGTGTCTTGCTCCAGTGCTGAAGCCGAGTATCGTGCAATGCTCAAGCTTACCAACGAGTTGGTGTGGATCAAAGGGATCCGGAAGCATTTGGAGGTTGAGCAAGTCACACCCATGGTTATGCATTGTGACAATCAAGCTGCCATTCACATAGCTTCCAACAGTGTGTTTCATGAGAGGACTAAACACATTGAGGTGGATTGTCACAAGGTGAGGCAGATGATTGTTCTTGGGATTGTGTTGCCGTGTTATACAAGAAGTGAGGATCAGCTAGCAGATGTGTTTACAAAGGCAGCAAGGCAGAAGACAATGGAGTCCATCCACGTTAGGCTGGGCCTCATTGACTTGAGAGGTACCAACTAAATACTCCCCTGCTGGGATGTCTCTACTCTTTTTCCTCTTCAAGGTTTTGTCCCAAATGGGTTTTCCTTGTTGAGGTTTTAATGAGGGAGATTGAACAGCATTCCAAGCTTGACTTGTTCCACATGGTCAAGCTTGAGGGGGAGTGTTAAGTTGAGGCAATAAGAGTGGAGTGTGAAGGATGAAATGAGGAGACTAAGGTGGAGAGATGTTTAGAAGTGAGTTTGAGAAGAGTGTGTACGGACAGTACGGACATGTACGGACATGTACGGACTTGTACGGACCATTTCAACTCAAACCACTTTTAAACATCATTTGGAGACATTTTGGGTTGTGCAAAGTCAGGGCACAAAAGTTACCTCAGTAAAAATAAGTTACCGTGTGGTAACTATTTGAACTGAGGTAAAATGGCTTTGTGAAGAAGTGAAGAGTGAGGAACAAGTTACAAAGACTTGTGAGCAAAGAGAGGGTTTAAGTGATCAAGCTTGTGACCGTTTGGATTGTGTCACTATGCTGGATAAGGTTACTATGCTGCGGAGACAGGCTGGACCAAGCTGGATACGCGGAGTGAACCTGGTCCAAGCATTTCAAAACACGCTCCTCTCCTTGAACAGTGTGGTAGTCTTAGCCACTCATTGTTGTGTAAACCCTAGTCTATTCTCTCCACCTATATATTGTAAACTCTTCTCATTAATCAAATGAAGCATTTTAAGTCTCTCATACTCTGCCTCTCAAACTCGCAAACTCATTTCTAAACATTTGGTCTCGTTAATCCTCACCTAAACACCTTAAACATCTCTAAATATCACAAAATATCAAAATGTTGAGATTATTTCAGGTTGCAGAGAAGAAAGCTTCAAAGAAATCCCACCAGATAATCTTATGTTGCTAGGAGAATCAATTCCAAGAGAGACCAGAAACATGGCCACCAAAAATTTGAAGAACCATCCAATCAAGAATAGATGCAATGGCCCTGACCATAGCAGAGGCGTGATCATTTCCTATCTTCTCAAAGAAGAGCCACCAGATACACCATGCATCACAAAACCAAAATTGTATCAAGGTAAGGTTCTAAACTCTCAAAAGAGGATGAAGCCTGACTTGCTCTATCTTGGTGCAGGTTATCAAGTTTCGAGGTCGAAACTTTGTCAAGGGGGAGGGTATGATGAGGCCATCAAACCAGTAGCTGAACCGGAGGTCGACCCAACACCCTGCTCAACTAACCATGGCGCCAACCAGAACATATGTGCACTAAAAATGCCATATCTTTCCAACCAGGAGGGTTTTCACCATGAAACCAATTTTCATGGATTCTACACTCAAGACGGAGTCAGACCCAATTAGAATTATCAAAAATATATCAGGACCAGGAAGATATGAATTTTATAAACCAGAGGTTTCTCAGCCCATCCATTCGCGAGTACCAGCCTTTAGGAGACGATTTGAGCCCAGCCAAGAGACGTACCGAGCCAAAAACAATTCTAGAAGTAAAGAGGAGTTTATCAGCTTTCCAGAAAGCCCAAGATCACGAGAAATGGTCAAGGAAATTGGAAGATATGATCAATTTCCCTAAACCGGTCAAACCAGTTCTACACTTGCCTTATTTGGAAGCTCATTGGTTTATTCAATTGCAAACCAGACATTGGCGACCAGGGGAGACATCTAACCATTCAGGAGACACATTTAAATATCCAGGAGAGTCAGATAAGTTCTTACAATGCACCAGCAAGCATAGGAACAGGAGGATCTTCAATATTGTCAACTTTCCTTTTTCGGTTGCATTCACACAATGGAGAATCATTCACCAACGGCTCCTTCACCAATCTTGCTATCATTTCGAGCACTATCTCAGCATTCATATTGTTCTAAGGAGACTCAGTTATCCACTCAAACCCTCTAGATACAAGGAAGAAACAATTTCTCCAAGATTCAAGTCATTAAGCTCCAACAGCTAGTTTTCTCGGTTTTCCTTATTTGTTTGCTTCTTTCTTATTCTTTCTTTCTTAGGAACGTGTACTGAGCAGTATATAAGCTCATTCTACTTCTCTGTAATATTCACCCTTCAATCAACCAAGTTTATAAAAAGTTTATCTTGTTTTTATCCAAAGTTTGTCTTTGCATAAAATCTGTCTTTAGGATTCAAGGAGTGATTCTTTGTTGTTCTATTGATTTCGTGAGTCTAGTTTGTTTGTGTGATTCAAACATACTTAGTACACAGATTGAGAGAGTCAATCAACCCACTAGATTGAGAGAGTCAATCATCTTCTATCCATAGTCCATCCAGCAAGATCGGTAAGTTGGTTATACGACCATTTGCTTGTCTTCCATCAACCATCCCACCAAGGTCCATTCTGTGCCTGTATCAGGTTCATCCTGGTTTGATAAGAATCATGAAGATATTGCCATAAGTCCGAACAGGCTAATCTGGAATCATCTGGATAGAAAGTGGGATATCTTCTTACTCACAACTCCTATGAGATTTATTCAACTTCCTGGTTATTCTCCACTGATTAGTGGTTCCAAATAAATCTTCTTAGATCGTGGTTCGTCCCGGTTTGATAAGAATCATGAAGATAATGGCATATGTCCGAACAGGCTAATCTAGAATCATCTGAATAGAAAGTGGGATATCTTCTTACTCACAACTCCTATGAGATTTATTCAACTTCCTGGTTATTCTACACTGATTAGTGGTTCCCAATCAAGCTTCTTATATATTGGTTCATCCTGGTTTGATAAGAATCATGAAGATATTGCCATATGCCGAACATGCTAATCTGGAATCATCTGGATAGAAAGTGGGATATCTTCTTAATCACAACTCCTATGAGATTTATTCAACTTCCTGGTTATTCTCCACTGATTAGTGGTTCCAAATAAAGCTTCTTAGATCGTGGTTCATCCTGGTTTGATAAGAATCATGAAGATAATGGCATATGTCCGAACAGGCTAATCTGGAATCATCTGGATAGAAGTTGAGATATCTTCTTGCTCACAACACTTATGAGATTTATTAACTTCCTGGTTATTCTCCACTGATTAGTGGTTCCAAATAAAGCTTCTTAGATCGTGGTTAATCCTGGTTTGATAAGAATCATGAAGATAATGGAATATGTCCGACCAGGCTAATCTGGAATCATCTTGATAGAAGGTGGGATATCTTCTTGCTCACAACACTTATGAGATTTATTCAACTTCCTGGTTATTCTCCACTGATTAGTGGTTCCAAATAAAGCTTCTTAGATCGTGGTTCTTCCTGGTTTGATAAGAATCATGAAGATATTGCCATATGTTCGAACAGGCTAATCTGGAATCATCTGGATAGAAAGTGGGATATCTTCTTACTCACAACTCCTATGAGATTTTTCAACTTCCTGGTTATTCTCCACTGATTAGTGGTTCCCAATCAAGCTTCTTATATATTGGTTCATCCTGGTTTGATAAGAATCATGAAGATATTGCCATATGTCCGAACAGGCTAATCTGGAATCATCTGGATAGAAAGTGGGATATCTTCTTAATCACAACTCCTATGAGATTTATTCAACTTCCTGGTTATTCTCCACTGATTAGTGGTTCCAAATAAAGCTTCTTAGATCGTGGTTCATCCTGGTTTGATAAGAATCATGAAGATAATGGCATATGTCCGAACAGGCTAATCTGGAATCATCTGGATAGAAGTGGGATATATCTTGCTCACAACACTTATGAGATTTATTCAACTTCCTGGTTATTCTCCACTGATTAGTGGTTCCAAATAAAGCTTTTTAGATCGTGGTTCATCCTGGTTTGATAAGAATCATGAAGATATTGCCATATGTCCGAACAGGCTAATCTGGAATCATCTGGATAGAAAGTGGGATATCTTCTTTCTCACAACACTTATGAGATTTATTCAATTCCTGGTTATTCTCCACTGATTAGTGGTTCAAAATAAAGCTTCTTAGATCGTGGTTCATCCTGGTTTGATAAGAATCTTGAAGATATTGCCATATGTCCGAACAGGCTAATCTGGAATCATTTGGATAGAAAGGGATATCTTCTTACTCACAACTCCTATGAGATTTATTCAACTTCCTGTTTATTCTCCACTGATTAGTGGTTCCAAATAAAGCTTCTTAGATCGTGGTTCATCCTGGTTTGATAAGAATCATGAAGATAATGGCATATGTCCGAACAGGCTAATCTGGAATCATCTGGATAGAAGGTGGGATATCTTCTTGCTCACAACACTTATGAGATTTATTCAACTTCCTGGTTATTCTCCACTGATTAGTGGTTCCAAATAAAGCTTCTGATGCAAACCTAGCTAAACAAGGAGACAATGCGGAACAAGAGGAGCTGATTCAGCTAAGTGATACCGAGGAGGAGACAGAGGAGCTGAATGACACTGAAGAAGAAGCAGCTGAGCTAAGTGTTGCTGCAAAGGGGACAGGAACTCTTTCAGCTCAAACCAAACCCAACTTCGATCAAGACCATCTCGCTATCTCAGGCCCGGTTACAAGATCTCAGACCAAGAAATTGAAGAAAGCCATCTCAGCCTTGGTTCAGTTCAAACCAGAACCAATCTCGACAACAAACCAAGTCAAGGAGATGTTTAATTTCTCAGTCTTCAAGACAGCCTAGTTTTCTTAATTTTCCTTCTAGTTTTACACAATTCTTGTTGCAATTTTCCACAAGTCTTTGACTAGTTCTTCTACAAAAACCTTGTCGACATTTGAGTATGATTCATTCACTTTTTCAATAAAAATCTTCCTTTGTTTTTGTGAATCCTTTGTTCAGTTTCTGAACACTGTTTGCCTAGGAGTTGATTCTCTGCAAGGCTTTGGCTTGAGATCATTGTTTGTGGGCGTAATACTCACGATCTCTAGCACATCTACACAAGTGTTTGATCTCTCCATCGATCTACACTGAAGTTCATCACCATATCTATCTCAATCCATCAACCATCTCACCATCTTTCAAGGAGACAATACCATCCTTGTTCTAATCCGCAAAACACAACCCATATCACCCTCAGATCCATCCCAAAAGGGAAAACAAAACCATCAAGGGTTTCATTAAGTGGTATCAGAGCAGATTGAGGGCTTTTGATTCAGGGTTTGTACTCGATTTTCTTCTTCTCTTTGGGAACCTCTTTTATTCTGTTTCTGTGAATCTATCCATCTCTTTTCTACCTATCTAAAAGTGCGAGGGGGCCGACCAGTATAAAAAAAAAAAAAGAAAGATCAAGGCATCTAAGGCTGAAGAGAAATCCAGCCAGACTGAAGAGAAATCCAGTCTCTGGTGGTAAAGCCTCTTGCGAACTAAATCTCTTAATACTGTCTATCTTTTCTTCTCTTTGGGGTAGGGAATTGACTTCAAAAGGCTTGAACTCTGTTTGCTATTGAACTCCTGGATTCACAAACTGAAACACTTGAGAGAAACACTTGAGAGAAACACCAGTGAGGCTTCGGCTATCATATTGTGTTCTAACCTTTCTTGTTGAGTTCCTTAATAGGAATCATGTAGGATGAAGAGCATGAGCGGGAAGATCATCCAAACCTACTCAACAAAGTCCAGATGGATGCTATGATGTCAACTCTAATGAAAGCAATAGATAAGAAACTTGAATTTGAAAGAAATTCCTTTGCTACTAACAATGTTTTAGGTAGTGCTTCTCAGGCTAGGAAAGCTGCTAGAGAGAAAAGGAGAGGCAAGAGAGTTGCTACTGGCTTAACTGATGATGATATCACCTCTTCTGGAAGGAGTTCAGATGAAGTAAGATCAGTTAGAGCACCATCTCAGACCAGAACCAACCGGGCAGAGAGACACAGGCCAGATGACAGTCTTGGTAACATCAAGCTCAGAGTACCAATCTTCAGTGGTACCAGCAATCCAGACGATTACCTTGATTGGGAAAAAAAGATAGAGTTGATCTTTGATTGTCACAACTACTCAGAGCTCAAGAAGGTTAGGCTTGCAGCAACTGAATTCAATGGTTATGCTCTTCACTGGTGGGATCAGATTACTTCAACAAGAAGAAGAACCGGGGAAGCAGCAGTATCAGGTTGGTTTGAACTCAAGACTCTCATGAGGAAACGATTTGTTCCAAGTCATTACCACAAGGATGTTCATCTGAAACTAAGGAGGCTCACTCAAGGATCTAAGAGCGTGGAGGATTACTATCAGGAGATGGAGACTCTCATGATAAAAGCATCTGTTGTTGAGGATTCTAATGCAACTATGGCTCGGTTCCAAGCTGGTCTCAACAGAGAAATACAAGATCGATTGGAGCTGCAGGATTATGATGACATCTATGAGCTTCTTCACAAAGCTATCCTCATTGAGCAACAACAGAAGAGAAAGAACAGCTCCAAGGGTTCATACGGCAACAACTACAGGACAACCAAGGATGAGAAAAGCCTAGCTAAACCCAAGGAAGAAAACAAAGCCTATCAGCGTGATGATAAGGGAAAAGCACCAGCAACTAGATCAAGAGATGTGAAGTGTTTCAAGTGCCATGGCATTGGTCACTATGCTAATGAATGCACTAACAAGAAGGTGATGATTCTCTTGGATAATGGAGATATTATATCTGAGGAAGAAAATGCTGATGCTTCCAAGGAAGAGTTGTAAGATTATCCAGTCCGAGGACAGCTCCTGGTTACAAGAAGGTCTCTTCAGGTCCAATCCAAACCAGAAGACATTGATCAAAGGGAGAATCTCTTTCACACTCGTTGTACTGTTTATGATAAAGTTTGCAGCTTGATTATAGATGGTGGAAGTTGTACTAACGTGGCTAGTGAATCTCTTGTAGCAAAACTTGGGCTAAAAACAGGGAAGCATCCTAGACCTTACCCACTACAATGGCTTAATGAGGGAGGCGAGCTGAAGGTCACTGAGCAAGTTATGGTTCCTATAACCATTGGGAGGTATCAAGATGAGATAGTGTGTGATGTACTACCCATGGATTCAAGTCATATTGATACAAGCCTAAGCTGTCAAAGGCTCACAAAACTCTTGGATGAACAGATCTTTTAAGCAAACTAATAGATAGCAAGATGATGATGGGTTGAAGAGCACCACAAAGGCTGCGGATGGCCTTTGATACAACTCACAAGCCACAGTCTTAGTGAATCCACACAAAGACAGAGACTTACACGTTCACTAAGCAATGGAATCCACCAAACCACTTAGAAGAACAATAGAGACAAAGCAAAAGCTTTAAAGAGAAAATTCTCGGTTTATTAAAAAAATGATCAAAGGTGTAAAACAATGATGAATGGTCTTGAGCTTATATAGGCTCGACCTTGACTCAACTACAACGTTCTAATACTCTAGAAAGGAAAGAAATACAAGAAAATAAAGTAGAGAAATAATGAGTTTGGCTCCTTGAAGAAAACTAGCCGTTAGGCTGATTTCTTGCTTTTGAAGAGAGGTGATCTTGTATCTGGATATCTTGGTGAAGTATCCACGAAATAATAGTCTCTGGCTGCTGAATAATCTCATAAGGGTCTTGGTTTCTTCTGGTTCAAAGGAATAGAGCCGTTGGTCCTTGCTCATCAAGTGGTGGGAACTTTCCTTGAATGCATTTGGTGTGTCCGGATATGGGAAGTTGTTGTCCATGAAGATTCGCCTGTTCCTCTGCATGCTGGCACATGGAATGAAGATGTAAGCAGCTTCTGGTTGGTCAGTAATCTCTCCTGGTCGCCAAGTCTTGATTTGATACTGATTGAACCGGTTAGCTTCCAATTGAAGCAAGTGCAGAACTGGTTTAGCCGGTTTTGATGAATGGATCATAACTTCATAACTACGTGGGCTTTTCTCCTCATTCTTGGCTTGTTGGAAAGCTAAGAGATCCATCTTGAATTCCATAGCTGAATTTGGCTCGGTTCGCTTCTTGGTTGGTTTGAAATTCTCTTCTAAAGGCCGGTACGCGCAAACGGATGTGCTGGAGAACCTCCGGTTTGTAAAATTCATAACTTCTTTCTCCGTGAAGATTTTCTTGAAATTCCAATTGGGTTGGACTCCTTCTTGAGTGTAGAATCCAATAAAATTGGCCTCGTGATTAAAACCCTCCTGGTTTGAAAGATATGGCCTTTTGAATGCACCTATGTCGCTACTGGCTCCAATGTAGCTTGTATGGTTAGGTTCATGAGTTGGTGGTTCAGCTACTGACTTGAGGTCCTCATCATTCCCTCCTTCTTCAAAAGGTTTTGTCCTCAAAACCAATTTATCTGCACCAAGATAGAGCAAGTCAGGTTTCATCCTCTTTTGAGATTCTAGGGTCTTACCTTGGTATTGTTTTGGTTTGAACTTTGATGGCACATCTGGTGGTTCTTCTTTGGAAAAATAGGATAGGATTACTCCTCTGGTCCGGTCTGGTGTGATCTTGGCTTTGGGTAGATCTCCTCTGGAATCTTCAGCATTGGTTCCTGTCATAGACTCAACATCTTTGGCTAGAGACAAGTGTGTTATAGAAGTCATGGAATAATCAGCATATAAATTGTTTTGAAAAATTCCATTTTCAGTAGATGTTAAAATCTCTTGCTTCCTCCCTAAGTGTGATATAAGAAAAGAAGTATAATCTGCATGCTTATCTAAACTGCCTGGTTTTTCCTCACATTTATCAGGACCTAATAAATCAGTGTGCACATTATCCAAGTTTTCAGTAAGCAAACAAGGGATAGGATCACTTACCTGAAGTGGATCGGGTTTAAGGATGATTTCTTCTTGTTCTAGTCTCTCAGACACATTCTCTTGGCCTTCACTGAGACCTGCATCAACATTCTGGACAGAGTGCAAGTGCATCATACCAGTGTTTTGATAAGTAGGATTATTCACAGTAAGTTCAGAAATCACCTCATCATTAGTTGGGACTTGAAAAATTTCAAGTCTTGGACTTGCTTGCACAGCAAGGTTGGGTTCTTGTTCCTTGATTTCCATGTTAGTACCTGAAATATTTTCAACCTCTTGGGCACTAGACAAGTGTGTTAAGACAGTCATGGAATTACTAGAAACAGAATTATATCTAGCTTTCATCAAGTTGAGAAGTTCTTCAAACTTTTTATCTATCCTATCAAAAGAATCATCCATGCTAGTAAAGGAATCACTTACCTCCAAGTTAGTTTCTTTTGCTAACTTCACAGCTCGTTTTGTGGGACAATATTTTGCAAGATGACCATGGCCTTGGCACCTATAACAAATAACCTCAGGTGGTTCTAAAGATTTAAAGTATTCACCTTGGTTTTGTTTGACTTGAGGTGTATGCACTGGTTTTGAGCTTTGCCTCTTGATTGCCGGCTGCAAGACTTGGGGTTGTACCACTCTGTTTGTAGACACCTTCTGATTGTGCTGTGCTCTTTCCACAAACTGCCTATACATGAGCCTCTTCAACTCTGCCCAAGTAAAAGGTGGATCATTGTAATAGAGCCGATCAGCATCAAGCTGGCTCCACCATTTGTATGCTTCTCCAACTAAGGTATCACTTGCATAAGATGGTTGTAACTTCTCTGGAATTCTCCAAGCTATAAACCATTGCTCCATGTCGTCCTCCCACCTTAGGTATGCACTTGGTCCTCCCTTATGACCTGAAAATTGCATAGTTAATGTATCCAAGCGATTCTGCCTAAGATGATTACCATTGTGGTTCCATTGATTGCTTTGGATATGGCTTGATCGGTTTCCCTGGTAAGGTCTTGCTGGTGTAGACATGGTGGTTTTCATTCTCCTTGGACAAGCTTGAACATAGAATTTCTCCTCAGAACTACCCACATAGGTGACTTGGGATTTGGGACCATAGCAACTTGAGTATTGGTCCAGTGGCTCTTGTTCCTCCTCCTGGTACTCTTGTTCAACATTTAGAGCATACTCTGGAACAGAGTTCACGCACCAAGAACTATCAGTATGATCATCTCCATCACTCCAACAATCTTGACCAGCTTCTTCTCCCCAATCTACTTCTGAAGTGTTGTATTCTTCAGTTTCTTCTTCACTCTCCATGGTTGCAAAGCTTTTAGAACAATGCCTCGCAAGAAGAAAGAAAATATTCAGAATCAAGTGATCAAAGAAGAAAATGTGACAAGTAAAAATAAAAGAAAGAAGGAAAATAGAAGTCTACAAAAAAATGGAAGTTTTCTGAATTTTTTTTTTTTTTTTAAAACTGTAAAAGAAATAATAAAACTACTTCAACTTTTTTTTTTTTTTAAATATTAATTAATGAATGCACGAAATATAAAGACTAAAACAAAAAAATCAACTTTTTATTTTTGTTTTCAAATTTAAAGGAAACAAAACAAGAATCAAAACAGATTTTGTGATTGTTGCAAATAAACCGAAAAAGGAAAGTGGAGCTATGCAAGTAAATGCAAACAAAGATGATTTTTTTTTTTGAGTTTTCTAAATGAATCAAACAATACAATGAGCTATCCTTTTCGTGCCTATCACTGGTTATAAGACCAAGAACAAGCAAATGCAAAAAAATGACAGAAATTGCAAGCAATGCGATTTTTATGGATTTTATGATTTTATAAATGAAAACAAATGCAAAACAAAATTAAAAGAGATAAAGGTTGGATGAACACAACCTGGGATAGGAGCTTTAAGCTCTGATACCAGAAATGATACAAGCCTAAGCTGTCAAAGGCTCACAAAACTCTTGGATGAACAGATCTTTTAAGCAAACTAATAGATAGCAAGATGATGATGGGTTGAAGAGCACCACAAAGGCTGCGGATGGCCTTTGATACAACTCACAAGCCACAGTCTTAGTGAATCCACACAAAGACAGAGACTTACACGTTCACTAAGCAATGGAATCCACCAAACCACTTAGAAGAACAATAGAGACAAAGCAAAAGCTTTAAAGAGAAAATTCTCGGTTTATTAAAAAAATGATCAAAGGTGTAAAACAATGATGAATGGTCTTGAGCTTATATAGGCTCGACCTTGACTCAACTACAACGTTCTAATACTCTAGAAAGGAAAGAAATACAAGAAAATAAAGTAGAGAAATAATGAGTTTGGCTCCTTGAAGAAAACTAGCCGTTAGGCTGATTTCTTGCTTTTGAAGAGAGGTGATCTTGTATCTGGATATCTTGGTGAAGTATCCACGAAATAATAGTCTCTGGCTGCTGAATAATCTCATAAGGGTCTTGGTTTCTTCTGGTTCAAAGGAATAGAGCCGTTGGTCCTTGCTCATCAAGTGGTGGGAACTTTCCTTGAATGCATTTGGTGTGTCCGGATATGGGAAGTTGTTGTCCATGAAGATTCGCCTGTTCCTCTGCATGCTGGCACATGGAATGAAGATGTAAGCAGCTTCTGGTTGGTCAGTAATCTCTCCTGGTCGCCAAGTCTTGATTTGATACTGATTGAACCGGTTAGCTTCCAATTGAAGCAAGTGCAGAACTGGTTTAGCCGGTTTTGATGAATGGATCATAACTTCATAACTACGTGGGCTTTTCTCCTCATTCTTGGCTTGTTGGAAAGCTAAGAGATCCATCTTGAATTCCATAGCTGAATTTGGCTCGGTTCGCTTCTTGGTTGGTTTGAAATTCTCTTCTAAAGGCCGGTACGCGCAAACGGATGTGCTGGAGAACCTCCGGTTTGTAAAATTCATAACTTCTTCCTCCGTGAAGATTTTCTTGAAATTCCAATTGGGTTGGACTCCTTCTTGAGTGTAGAATCCAATAAAATTGGCCTCGTGATTAAAACCCTCCTGGTTTGAAAGATATGGCCTTTTGAATGCACCTATGTCGCTACTGGCTCCAATGTAGCTTGTATGGTTAGGTTCATGAGTTGGTGGTTCAGCTACTGACTTGAGGTCCTCATCACATATTCTCTTAGGCAGGCCTTGGCAGTATGATAAGAAAGCTATCCATGATGGGTTTACAAATCGCCACTCCTTCACTCACAGAGATAAAAAGATTGTGCTTGCACCTTTGTCTCCTCAAGAAGTACATGAAGATCAGCTACAACTAAGGTTTAGGCGACAAGAAGCCAAGGAGAACTCATCTGACTCAAAGAAGGGAACTAATCCTTGGGCCAAAAACAGTGAGATCAGGAAAGCTTTGATTCTCCAACAACCTTTGCTTTTGTTTATCTTCAAAGGTTCACTACTAACTTCTTCTAACCATGCTCCGGAGCTTCCGAAAGGATTTGAGTTTATCTTGCAGGAATATGGAGATGTCTTTCCAAGAGAAAGTCCAGCTAGCTTGCCACCTTTCAGAGGGATTGAACACCAAATAGATCTGGTTCCAGGCGCTTCTCTTCCAAATAGACCAGCCTATAGAACCAACCCAGACGAAACCAAGGAGTTGCAAAGGCAGGTTGATGAGCTGATGGCTAAAGGACACATTAGAGAAAGCATGAGCCCTTGTGCCGTGCCTGTACTACTGGTGCCAAAGAAGGATGGAAGCTGGCGCATGTGTGTTGACTGCAGAGCCATCAACAATATCACTGTAAAGTACAGACATCCTATCCCTAGACTTGATGATATGCTTGATGAATTGCATGGGTCTTGCATTTTCTCTAAGATAGATTTAAAGAGTGGATATCATCAGATTAGGATGAAAGAAGGAGATGAATGGAAAACTGCTTTTAAAACAAAACATGGTTTGTATGAGTGGCTTGTTATGCCTTTCGGTTTAACTAATGCTCCTAGTACCTTCATGAGACTGATGAATCATGTTTTGAGAGCCTTCATAGGACACTTTGTGGTAGTTTATTTCGATGACATCTTGATCTATAGCAAAAGTTTGTCTGAGCACACTGAACATTTGAGAATTGTTTTAGAAGTGCTTAGGAAAGAAACTCTTTTTGCTAACCTTGATAAATGTACTTTTGGAGCAGATCACCTTGTGTTTCTAGGCTTTGTTGTTTCAGCTCAAGGAATCAGGGTGGATGAAGAGAAAGTGAAAGCCATCCGAGATTGGCCAGTTCCTAAGAGTGTGAGTGAAGTCCGGAGCTTTCATGGACTAGCTGGGTTCTACAGAAGGTTTGTCAGAGACTTCAGCACTATTGCAGCACCCCTCACTGAAGTTATCAAAAAGAATGTGGGGTTCAGATGGGAAGAAGCACAAGAAGAAGCTTTTCAGAACCTAAAAGGGAAGTTGACTGAAGCACCTTTGCTTGCACTTCCTGATTTTTCTGAGACTTTTGAAATTGAATGTGATGCTTCTGGAATAGGTATTGGGGCAGTGCTGATGCAAGAAAAGAAACCCATTGCCTACTTTAGTGAAAAGCTTGGAGGTGCTATGCTGAACTACCCGACTTATGATAAGGAGCTTTATGCATTGATCAGGGCTTTGGAGACATGGCAGCACTACTTGTGGCCAAAAGAGTTTGTGATCCACACTGATCATGAATCACTCAAGCACCTAAAGGGACAACACAAACTGAATAAGAGGCACGCCAAGTGGGTAGAGTTTCTTGAAACCTTTCCTTATGTTATCCACTACAAGCAAGGTAAAGAGAATGTTGTTGCTGATGCACTTACAAGAAGATATACTTTGCTTACTTCCATGGAAACTAAGTTGTTAGGCTTTGATCAAGTAAAATCTTACTACGCTGATGATCCTGATTTCAAAGAACACTTTAAGGATAGTGAGAAACATACTAGTGGCAAATTCTATCAAGCTGATGGTTTCTTATTCTTTGAAAATCGATTGTGCTTGCCTAATTGTTCTTTGCGAGAGCTCTATGTTAGGGAATCACATGGTGGAGGTCTGATGGGGCATTTTGGTGTTGCTAAGACCTATGATATTCTAAAGGAGCACTTCTACTGGCCAAACATGAAGAGAGATGTCGAGAAGATATGCAGTAGATGTGTCATTTGTACCCAAGCAAAGGCTAAAGCTCGACCTCAAGGTTTGTACACTCCACTTCCCATCCCTGATGTACCTTGGGTAGACATATCAATGGATTTTGTGTTAGGATTGCCTAGGACTAAGAGAGGCAGGGATTCGATTTTTGTGGTGGTAGATAGGTTCTCTAAAATGGCTCACTTCATAGCTTGCCACAAAACTGATAATGCTCTTCACATTGCTGAGTTGTTCTTTAAAGAAGTGGTTAGACTTCATGGCATGCCCAGGAGTATTGTTTCTGATAGAGATACCAAGTTCTTGAGTCATTTCTGGAAAACTCTTTGGTCTAAGCTAGGAACTAAGCTAATGTTTTCTACTACTTGTCACCCACAAACTGATGGGCAAACTGAAGTGGTTAATAGGACCTTGGCTACTCTCTTGCGTGCTGTGATTAAAAATAATATTAAGACTTGGGAAGATTGTTTGCCTCATGTTGAGTTTGCTTATAACCACTCTGTTCACCGAGCTACTAAGTTCTCACCTTTTCAGATAGTTTATGGGTTTAATCCTTTGACTCCTCTTGATTTGTTGCCTATACCATACAAAGAGCAGATTAATCTTGATGGAAAGGCCAAGGCCGAGTTTGTTGTTTCTTTCCATGAGCAGGTTAAGAAGAATATTGAGGAGAGGACCAAAGAGTATGCAAGATTCGCCAACAAGGGCAGACGAGAACTCATACTAGAACCAGGAGACTTGGTGACAATCCACTTGAGAAAAGAAAGGTTTCCTGAGGAAAGAAAGTCCAAACTCTTGCCAAGAACAGATGGACCATTTGAAGTACTGGAGAGGATCAATAACAATGCTTACAAGATCGATCTTCAAGGGAAGTATGCTATTAGTAATACTTTTAATATTGCTGATCTAATTCCTTTTTGTGCTGATCATTTAGATTTGAGGACAAATCCTTTCAAAGGAGGAGGGGATGATGCAAACCTAGCTAAACAAGGAGACAATGCGGAACAAGAGGAGCTGATTCAGCTAAGTGATACCGAGGAGGAGACAGAGGAGCTGAATGACACTGAAGAAGAAGCAGCTGAGCTAAGTGTTGCTGCAAAGGGGACAGGAACTCTTTCAGCTCAAACCAAACCCTACTTCGATCAAGACCATCTCGCTATCTCAGGCCCGGTTACAAGATCTCAGACCAAGAAATTGAAGAAAGCCATCTCAGCCTTGGTTCAGTTCAAACCAGAACCAATCTCGACAACAAACCAAGTCAAGGAGATGTTTAATTTCTCAGTCTTCAAGACAGCCTAGTTTTCTTAATTTTCCTTCTAGTTTTACACAATTCTTGTTGCAAGTTTCCACAAGTCTTTGACTAGTTCTTCTACAAAAACCTTGTCGACATTTGAGTATGATTCATTCACTTTTTCAATAAAAATCTTCCTTTGTTTTTGTGAATCCTTTGTTCAGTTTCTGAACACTGTTTGCCTAGGAGTTGATTCTCTGCAAGGCTTTGGCTTGAGATCATTGTTTGTGGGCGTAATACTCACGATCTCTAGCACATCTACACAAGTGTTTGATCTCTCCATCGATCTACACTGAAGTTCATCACCATATCTATCTCAATCCATCAACCATCTCACCATCTTTCAAGGAGACAATACCATCCTTGTTCTAATCCGCAAAACACAACCCATATCACCCTCAGATCCATCCCAAAAGGGAAAACAAAACCATCAAGGGTTTCATTAGCTTCTTAGATCGTGGTTCATCCTGGTTTGATAAGACTCAGGAAGATATTGCCATATGTTCGAACAGGCTAATCTGGAATCATCTGGATAGAAAATGGGATATCTTCCTACTCACAACTCCTATGAGATTTATTCAAGTTCCTGGTTATTCTCGATTGATTATTGGTTCCAAAACAAGCTTTTTAGATCGTGGTTCATCCTGGTTTGATAAGAATCATGAAGATAATGACATATGTCCGAACAGGCTAATCTGGAATCATCTGGATAGAAGGTGGGATATCTTCTTGCTCACAACACTTATGAGATTTATTCAATTTCCGGGTTATTCTCCACTGATTAGTGGTTCCAAATAAAGCTTCTTAGATCGTGGTTCATCCTGGTTTGATAAGAATCATGAAGATAATGGCATATGTCCGAACAGGCTAATCTGGAATCATCTGGATAGAAGGTGGGATATCTTCTTGCTCACAAAACTTATGAGATTTATTCAACTTCCTGGTTATTCTCCACTGATTAGTGGTTTCAAATAAAGCTTCTTAGATCTTGGTTCGTCCTGGTTTGATAAGAATCATGAAGATTGTTGAGATGAAGCAATACAAGTAAGTAGAAGAGATAAGGAACAAGATGGGATCAGGCGAGTATGATCTAAGCAAAGGATGACTTGACTTGAGAGTCAAGTCTATCCGTACTATCAGTGACCTAATGTGAAGTGCAAGGCAAGAAAGAGGAAGTAATCTCGCCTAGCAACTTGTGATTAAGTCACACAATATTATATGAGGCAATGAGACCGTTGGAGGCTGATCACATGCGCTGGTTAAGGGTTCAAGGCAAAGAAGAACGTTGAGGACATGTCACTGTCTAAGCTCAGCCTGCGCAGACCTGCCGTGCCTCTCTCCTCTTTGTTTATTGGTTTCCCTTTGTTTATCATTTCTTCTACTGCACATTGTACTGGCCGTATCTTCTATATATGGGTTGCTCCCATTGACAAACCAAAACTAAGGAAAACTATTATCTCCTTCTCTCTCTCTCGTTTGCGCAATGCTCTCTCAACCTCTCTTAATTCTCCTTTCATCTCATTAACTCTCTCACACAATCTCTCCTAATTCTATAATTCTCACATGGTATCAGAGCTTCTTAGCTCTTGAAACCGTTTTCTCTTCCGCAAATTCTCTGTGTTCTTGCTATTTTGGGTAAAGTTCTTGGTGTTCTTGAGGTGTTCTTCATTCTCACCTCCAGAATTTGCCAAAAATAGTAAAGTTCATCTTTAAGTTTTTCTTTTCACAAAACTTTCTGTTCAAATGGATTCTACTGGTTCTACTGGTGAACACTCACGCATGGTGACCATTCCAGTTACTCTCAAGGGAGCTAACTATCTACACTGGGCGCGGCTTACTAAGACAGCTCTTAGAGGCAGAGGTCTTTGGGGAGTTGTAGAAGAAGGTGTAGAGCTCAAGAAGAAGACTGTCCTAGGAGAGGATGGCAAAGAAGTGGTGCAAGCTGATGCTGGTGACAAGAAGCGAGTTCAAGAGGATCTCCTGGTCTTGTCTATCATTCAAAACAGTCTTGATGAACCTATCTTGGAGGCGTATGACTACTGTGAGACCTCCAAAGACTTGTGGGATACACTCAAAAAGGTGTTTGGGAATGTATCCAACATCAACCGTGTGTTTGAAGTCAAGAGGGCTATAACCAACTTGTGTCAAGAGGATACAGAGTTTGATAAACATTTTGGGAAGTTTAGATCCCTTTGGGCAGAGCTGGAGATGCTGAGACCACCCAGCTTGGATCCGGATGTGTTGAATGAAAGAAGAGAGCAAGACAAGGTCTTTGCTTTGCTATTCACCCTCAATCCTGGATACAATGACCTGATCAAGCACATACTGAGGGGAGTGAGTCTCCCATCTCTAGATGAGGTATGTGCCCAAATCCAAAAGGAGCAAGGCTCAGTGGGTCTCTTTGGAGGGAAGAAAGACTTGGTCATGGGAAACCAAGCTGAAGGATTCGCCAACAAGGGATACTTCAAGCCTGATGACAAGAAAGTGTGGGTGTGTGATCACTGCAAGAAGAAAGGTCATGGGAAGGATAAGTGCTGGATTCTCCATCCTCACCTAAAGCCACAAAAGTTCAAGACTGGTCACAATGAAGCTAGAGCCAACTACTCTGGTGATATGGGTGAACCAGGAGCTATGAGTGGAGGAGAGAAGGCACTAGTTTCCAGCAGCAGTAACTCAACCGTGAGGAACCCCCAGGATGAGAACATCAAACGCTCAGACATTGAGGCTCTCATCAAACTCCTCAAAGACAACTCTGGTATGAACATTGGTACCTCTCTCCATGCGCTTATTAGTGATGTTTTCATGAATGCTCTAACTAGTTCAAAAATGATAAAACCACTAGTTATAGATTCTGGAGCTAGCCATCACATGATTAGTGATTTAAAGTTAATAAAAAACATTGTTCCTGCTTTAGGAAATGTGATGATAGCTAATGGAGATAGAATTCCAATTAAAGGCATAGGAGATCTTAAGTTGTTTAACAAAGATTCTAAGGCTCTTTATATGCCTAGCTTTGCCTCAAACTTGTTGTCTGTGAAAAGGGTTACTAATGATCTCAATTGTAGTGTTACCTTCACGCCTAATGAAGTTTACTTTCAGGATATTGAGACTAGTAGGTTGCTTGGCAATGGTGTGACCAAGGGAGACTTGTACTTGCTGGAAGACACCAAGTCATCAACCGATTTATCTTGTGCTTTAAATTCTGTTTCAGCTTTACCTAAAGATGTATTGTGGCATGCTAGATTAGGACATCCTCATTCTCGTGCTTTGAACATCATGTTGCCTAGTATTTCTTTTAAAAGTGATTGTGAAGCTTGTATCTTGGGAAAACATTGCAAAACTGTATTCCCTAGATCAAGTAAAATTTATGAAAATTGCTTTGATCTTATTCATTCTGCTGTGTGGACCGCACCATGTGTTTCTAGAGAGCATCACAAATATTTTGTTACTTTTATTGATGAGAAATCTAAGTACACATGGATAACCTTGCTGCCATCTAAAGATAGGGTGTTAGAAGCTTTCATAAATTTTCAAACCTATGTCACTAACCACTTCAATGCCAAGATTAAAATTTTGAGATCAGATAATGGAGGAGAATACACAAGCAATGCGTTCAAACAACACTTAACCAAACATGGGATGATCCACCAAACTAGTTGCCCTTACACACCACAACAAAATGGGGTGGCTGAAAGGAAGAATCGACACCTCATGGAGGTGGCCAGAAGCATGATGTTCCATACAAGCATGCCTAAAAGATTCTGGAGTGATGCAGTTGTAACCGCATGCTATTTGATCAATAGGATTCCCACCAGAATCCTGCAAGATCAATCTCCCTATGAGGTACTGAACAACACAAAACCCTCCATTGATCATATGCGTGTGTTTGGTTGCCTTTGCTTTGTTTTTGTTCCAGGAGAACAAAGAGATAAACTGGCTGCCAAGAGTACCAAGGCAGTGTTCATTGGGTATTCTCCACATCAGAAAGGATGCACATGCTTTGTACCAGAGACCAGGAGGGTCTTAGTGTCAAGAGATGTCAAGTTCTTGGAGTCAAAAGGATACTATGATGGAAGTAGTTGGGAAGATTTGGAGAATCTGTCCCACTCCACCTCAGATAGAGCATCCAACCTAAGAAGAGTTATGGAGAGCTTGGGCATCAGTATACCTATTGAGAGGTCAACCGAGGCAGTACAAGAGGAAGCACCAACTGCACCAGTAACACCAGAGCCTATTCCTGAGGTTCCTGAAGTTACTCACCTTGATCCTGAGGGGGACAATGAAGCTGAGCATCGAGAGGAGCAATCAGCAAGTCATGATCAAGCTGAGCAACATGCGCATGAAGATACCACTCAAGGGACTCAAGAGGAGCCTAGTGGATCAGAAAGCAACACTCAACCGCCCCTGAGAAGAAGCACTAGAGTTAGACAGCCGGCAACAAACTGGAGAAACAATAGAGTGTACTTCAACTCTCAAGCAGTAGCTCATCCTATCCAAGCAGTGTGCTCTTTGGCACAATACCCACAAGAGCATGTAGTGTTCATTGGAGAGCTGGATCAGGAATACATTCCAAGAACCTATGAAGAAGCAATGGAGCATGCTGTGTGGAGAGAATCAGTGGGTTGTGAAAGTAATGCTATGATCATCAATGACACCTGGTATGAATCTGAGCTACCCAAAGGCAAGAGAGCAGTAACAAGTCGTTGGATCTTCACCATCAAGTACAATGCTGATGGTACGGTGGAAAGGCGCAAGACAAGGTTGGTAGCAAGAGGCTTCACACAAACCTATGGAGAGGATTACCTTGACACCTTCGCGCCAGTTGCAAAGTTACACACCATAAGAATAGTTCTATCTCTAGCAGTCAACTTAGAGTGGGATCTATGGCAAATGGATGTGAAGAATGCCTTCTTGCAAGGAGAGTTGGAAGATGAGGTGTATATGAAGCCACCACCAGGATTAGAGCATCTAGTGAAGCCGGGCAATGTTCTCAGGTTAAAGAAAGCTATATATGGTCTGAAACAATCACCTAGAGCCTGGTATCACAAGCTGAGTGTTACACTCAATGGGAAAGGCTTTGTGAAGTCAGAAGCTGATCACACTCTATTCACCCTCACCAGCAAGAAGGGAATCATCGTGATCCTAGTCTACGTGGATGATATCATCATCACTGGAAGTGACAAAGAGGGCATACTAGCAACCAAAGCATATCTCAAGTCATCATTTGATATCAAGGATTTGGGAGAACTCAAATACTTTCTAGGTATTGAGATATGTCGATCCAAGGAAGGATTATTCTTATCTCAAAGGAAGTATGCCTTGGATTTGCTAAAGGAGGCTGGTGAACTAGGAGGAAGAACCGCAAAGACACCACTTGAAGATGGGTACAAAGTGATGCGTGAGGGGGAGATTGACAACCAACCATACACTGATGTCAAGCACTATAGAAGAATGGTTGGAAAGCTTATCTACCTCACCATAACTAGACCAGACATTTGCTTTGCAGTCAACCAAGTGAGCCAACACATGCAAGCCCCAAAGATGCATCATTGGAACATGGTGGAAAGGATACTAAGGTACTTAAGGGAGGCACCGGGTCAAGGAGTCTGGATGGGATGCAACAAGAGTACTGAGATAGTAGGCTACTGTGATGCTGATTGGGCTGGAGACAGAGTAGATAGGAGATCTACAACCGGCTATTGCACCTTCATTGGAGGGAACTTGGTGACTTGGAAAAGCAAGAAACAAAAGGTGGTTTCATGCTCAAGTGCTGAGGCAGAGTATAGGGCAATGAGGAAGCTTACAAGTGAGCTTATCTGGATCAGAAATCTCCTCCAAGACTTGGGAATAGAGACATCATCTCCAATCACCATGCATTGTGACAATCAAGCCGCAATCCACATAGCATCCAACAATGTGTTTCATGAGAGGACCAAACACATTGAAGTAGATTGCCATAAGGTGAGACAAGCGGTTGAGCAGAGAATCATTCTTCCATGTTATACCAGAAGTGAAGACCAGCTAGCTGATATCTTCACCAAAGCGGCCAGTTCTAAGGTTTGCGAGTTCATTCATTCAAAGCTTGGACTCGTGGACCTTTCATCTCAGTAATCCCCTCTCCATGAAGTGTTCTACTCTTTCCTTGATATGTTTTTGTCCCACTGGGTTTTACATGTCACGGTTTTAATGAGGGAATGCTTCATGGTCTTCCAAGCTTGACTTGTTTCACATGGTCAAGCTTGAGGGGGAGTGTTGAGATGAAGCAATACAAGTAAGTAGAAGAGATAAGTAACAAGATTGGATCAGGCGAGTATGATCTAAGCAAAGGATGACTTGACTTGAGAGTCAAGTCTATCCGTACTATCAGTGACCTAATGTGAAGTGCAAGGCAAGAAAGAGGAAGTAATCTCGCCTAGCAACTTGTGATTAAGTCACACAATATTATATGAGGCAATGAGACCGTTGGAGGCTGATCACATGCGCTGGTTAAGGGTTCAAGGCAAAGAAGAACATTGAGGACATGTCACTGTCTAAGCTCAGCCTGCGCAGACCTGCCGTGCCTCTCTCCTCTTTGTTTATTGGTTTCCCTTTGTTTATCATTTCTTCTACTGCACATTGTACTGGCTGTATCTTCTATATATGGGTTGCTCCCATTGACAAACCAAAACTAAGGAAAACTATTATCTCCTTCTCTCTCTCTCGTTTGCGCAATGCTCTCTCAACCTCTCTTAATTCTCCTTTCATCTCATTAACTCTCTCACACAATCTCTCCTAATTCTATAATTCTCACAAAGATAATGGAATATGTACGAACAGGCTAATCTGGAATCATCTGGATAGAAAGTGGGATATCTTCTTACTCACAACTCCTATGATATTTATTCAACTTCCTGGTTATTCTCTACTGATTAGTGGTTTCCAATCAAGCTTCTTATATATTGTTTCATCCTGGTTTGATAAGAATCATGAAGATAATGGCATATGGCCGAACAGGCTAATCTGGAATCATCTGGATAGAAAGTGGGATATCTTCTTAATCACAACTCCTATGAGATTTATTCAACTTCCTAGTTATTCTCCACTGATTAGTGGTTCCAAATAAAGCTTCTTAGATCGTGGTTCATCCTGGTTTGATAAGAATCATGAAGATATTGCCATATGTCCGAACAGGCTAATCTGGAATCATCTGGATAGAAGGTGGGATATCTTCTTGCTCACAACACTTATGAGATTTATTCAACTTCCTGGTTATTCTCCACTGATTAGTGGTTCCAAATAAAGCTTCTTAGATCGTGGTTCATCCTGGTTTGATAAGAATCATGAAGATATTGCCATATGTCCGAACGGGCTAATCTGGAATCATCTAGATAGAAGGTGGGATATCTTCTTACTCACAACTCCTATGAGATTTATTCAACTTCCTGGTTATTCTCCACTGATTAGTGGTTCCAAATAAAGCTTCTTAGATCGTGGTTCATCCTGGTTTGATAAGAATCATGAAGATAATAGCATATGTCCGAACAGGCTAATCTGGAATCATATGGATAGAAGGCGGGATATCTTCTTGCTCACAACACTTATGAGATTTATTCAACTTCCTGGTTATTCTCCACTGATTAGTGGTTCCAAATAAAGCTTCTTAGATCGTGGTTCATCCTGGTTTGATAAGAATCATGAAGATATTGCCATATGTCCGAACAGGCTAATCTGGAATCATCTGGATAGAAAGTGGGATATCTTCTTAATCACAACTCCTATGAGATTTATTCAATTTCCTGGTTATTCTCCACTGATTAGTGGTTCCAAATAAAGCTTCTTAGTTCGTGGTTCATCCTGGTTTGATAAGAATCATGAAGATAATGGTATATGTCCGAACAGGCTAATCTGGAATCATCTGGATAGAAAGGTGGGATATCTTCTTGCTCACAACACTTATGAGATTTATTCAACTTCCTGGTTATTCTCCACTGATTAGTGGTACCAATCAAGCTTCTTATATTGGTTCATCCTGGTTTGATAAGAATCATGAAGATATTGCCATATGTCCGAACAGGCTAATCTGGAATCATGTGGATAGATGGTGGGATATCTTCTTGCTCATAACACTTATGATATTTATTCAACTTCCTGGTTATTCTCCACTGATTAGTGGTTCCAAATAAAGCTTCTTAGATCGTGGTTCATCCTGGTTTGATAAGAATCATGAAGATATTGCCATATGTCCGAACGGGCTAATCTGGAATCATCTAGATAGAAGGTGGGATATCTTCTTACTCACAACTCCTATGAGATTTATTCAACTTCCTGGTTATTCTCCACTGATTAGTGGTTCCAGATAAATCAGAAGCTGGTCTTGTGTCCTCAAGCAAGTACAAGTCCCCCTTGGTGACACCTTTTCCAAGCAACTTACTAGAATCAATATCCCGAAAAGATACACTGTTAGGAGTGAAAATAACTTGACAATTTAAATCAGTAGTGACTCTCTTAACAGATAGCAAGTTTGAGGCAAAGGTGGGCATATAAAAAGCTTTAGAGTCTTTATCAAATAGCCTAAGATCTCCTACACCTTTTATTGGGATTTTATCACCATTAGCTATCATCACATTTCCTATCACTGGTTCAATGTTTTTAATCAGGTTCAAATCACTAATCATGTGATGAGAAGCACCAGAGTCGATTATCAAAGGTTTAGCTGATTTTAAAACATTTAAAACACCACCAGCATTGTGAGAAGCATTAAGAGAGATCCCAAGGGTTCTAGAGATACCAGATTCTTTTAGGGCCTTGATGAGAGCTTCCAAGTCAGACTTCTTGAGGAGCTCATCTATGTTGGTCCTTGGTGTGTTGTACACTGATGTTGAAGCCATTGCGCTTCCTCCACCATGGTTGCTGTTGGAGCAGACTGAGTTTGGAGTTGCTGGCTCAACTCCATCAGCTGAGAAGTTGGCTCTTGCATCCTGGTACTGAGTTCTTGTCTCCTTGAACTTGTTTGGCTTCAGATGGGGATGTAGGATCCAGCACTTGTCTTTGAGATGACCCTTCTTCTTGCAGTGGTCACAGATCAAGGACTTCCTATCCTCATGTTTGTAAGCAGCTTTGTTGGCGACCACTTCCTCAGCCTGGTGAGCCATGCTCAAGTCTCCCTTGCTTCCAAATAGGCTCACTGACCCTTCTTCCTTCTGGATTTGAGCACACACATCATCTAAGTCAGGGAGCTTATCAGCCCTTAGGATATGCTTGATAAGGCCACCATAGGATGAGTTGAGTGTGAGCAGCATCCCAAAGACTTTATCTTCTTCACGCCTGGCTAGGAGGATATCATTGTCCACAGTGTGTGGTCTTAATATCTCCAGCTCTGCCCAAAGAGATCTGAACTTGCCAAAGTGGGGCTGTAACTCCACATCTCCTTGACTGAGACCATTGAGGGCTTTCTTTACTTCAAAGACCTTGGTGAGATTGGAGACATTCCCATACACCTTGTAGAGAGTGTCCCACAACTGCTTGGTAGTCTCACAGTAAGAGTAAGACTCCATAATGGCTGGTTCAAGTGAGCTAAGGAGAGCTGAGAGCACCATGAGATCTTCTTGTTCCCATTTCTCTTCATCAGCTACCACCATCTCCTTTCCATCTTCTCCTTGGACGGTTTGTTTTGGAGCTGATGCTGTTGTTGCATACTTCCATAAACCTTTTCCTCCAAGGGCTCTCTTCACCATCCTGGCCCAGAAGAGATAGTTAATCCCTTTCAAGGTCACAGGTATGTTGAGGTGTTTGTTGTTGTTGTTGTTGTTTTCCTCCATTTTTCTTTCAAATCGCCAAGAACAGGAGAGAGAAAGTTAAGAACAGAGATGAGATGAACAAGAACAGAGTTTGCGGAAGTTAGAATAGGTTTCAAGAGCTTTGATGCTCTGATACCATGTTAATTTGTATGGATTAAGAGAGAATATGTGGTGATTTATCAAGAACAATGAGAGAAATAAAGAGATAATCCGAGAGAGAGAGAGGTTTGCGCAAAAGAGAAGTAAAGAGGAATTATATTTCCCTTACTGATTTAGTTCACACAATGGTTACATAAATAGAAACAAGACTTGACAATGAGACAAAGAGAATGAATAAACAATAGAGGTCGACATGAATAAACAAATGTAGATCGGATCTGGTCTTGCACACTGAGCTGAGGTGAAAGTGACATCTCTTTGTCTCTTCCTTCTTTACCAAAACATGTGATCTTGGTTTGTTTCCTTGCTCCAACGGCTCCTGACTCTCGACATCACTTGTTTAATTTATTCCAAGACATGAGGGGACTTTGGCAATGTATTTGAATTACTTTGCCTCCCACACTTGCCTTGAAAGGCAAGTTTAGGTCTTAACCTTGATGATTGCTCTTCACTTCTCCGGATAACCTCCATCTCTTATCTATGCCATTCTTGTTCTTACTGTCATAACCATTGCTCTTTATTACTTCATGTCAACAGATCTAAGAAGCTTTATTTGGAACCACTAATCAGTGGAGAATAACCAGGAAGTTGAACAAATCTCATAAGTGTTGTGAGCAAGAAGATATCCCACTTCTATCTTATGAATCCAGACATTCCATTCGAGATTAGCCTGTTTCGGACACTATGCTATTATCTTCACATATGATTATCTATATCAAAACCAGGATGAACCACGATCTAAGAAGGCTTTTTTGGAACCACTAATCAGTGGAGAATAACCAGGAGTTGATAAAATCTCATAAGTGTTGTGAGCAAGAAAATATCCCACCTTCTATCCAGATGATTCCAGATTAGCCTGTTCGGACATATGCGTTATCTTCATGATTCTTATCAAACCAGGATGAACCACGATCTAAGAAGCTTTATTTGGAACCACTAATCAGTGGAGAATAACCAGGAAGTTGAATAAATCTCATAGGAGTTGTGAGTAAGAAGATATCCCACTTTCTATCCAGATGATTCCAGATTAGCCTGTTCGGACATATGACAATATCTTCATGATTCTTATCAAACCAGGATGAACCTGGATCTAAGAAGCTTTATTTGGAACCACTAATCAGTGGAGAATAACCAGGAAGTTGAATAAATCTCATAAGTGTTGTGAGCAAGAAGATATCCCACCTTCTATCCAGATGATTCCAGATTAGCCATGTTCGGACATATGCCATTATCTTCATGATTCTTATCAAACCAGGATGAACCACGATCTAAGAAGCTTTATTTGGAACCACTAATCAGTGGAGAATAACCAGGAAGTTGAATAAATCTCATAGGAGTTGTAAGTAAGAAGATATCCCACTTTCTATCCAGATGATTCCAGATTAGCCTGTTCGAACATATGGCAATATCTTCATGATTCTTATCAAACCAGGATGAACCACGATCTAAGAAGCTTTATTTGGAACCACTAATCAGTGGAGAATAACCAGGAAGTTGAATAAATCTCAAAAGGTTGTGAGCAAGAAGATATCCCCTTCTATCCAGATGATTCCAGATAGCCTGTTCGGACATATGCCATTATCTTCATGATTCTTATCAAACCAGGATGAACCACGATCTAAGAAGCTTTATTTGGAACCACTAATCAGTGGAGAATAACCAGGAAGTTGAATAAATCTCATAGGAGTTGTGAGTAAGAAGATATCCCACTTTCTATCCAGATGATTCCAGATTAGCCTGTTCGGACATATGGCAATATCTTCATGATTCTTATCAAACCAGGATGAACCAATGATCTAAGAAGCTTTATTGGGAACCACTAATCAGTGGAGAATAACCAGGAAGTTGAATAAATCTCATAGGAGTTGTGGAGTAAGAAGATATCCCACTTTCTATCCAGATGATTCCAGATTAGCCTGTTCGGACATATGCCATTATCTTCATGATTCTTATCAAACCAGGATGAACCACGATCTAAGAAGCTTTATTTGGAACCACTAATCAGTGGAGAATAACCAGGAAGTTGAATAAATCTCATAAATGTTGTGAGTAAGAAGATATCCCACTTTATCCAGATGATTCCAGATTAGCCTGTTCGGACATATGCCATTATCTTCATGATTCTTATCAAACCAGGATGAACCACGATCTAAGAAGCTTTATTTTGAACCACTAATCAGTGGAGAATAACCAGGAAGTTGAATAAATCTCATAAGTGTTGTGAGCAAGAAGATATCCCACCTTCTATCCAGATGATTCCAGATTAGCCTGTTCGGACATATGCCATTATCTTCATGATTCTTATCAAACCAGGATGAACCACGATCTAAGAAGCTTTATTTGGAACCAATAATCAGTGGAGAATAACCAGGAAGTTGAATAAATCTCATAGGAGTTGTGAGTAAGAAGATATCCCACTTTCTATCCAGATGATTCCAGATTAGCCTGTTCGGACATATGGCAATATCTTCATGATTCTTATCAAACCAGGATGAACACGATCTAAGAAGCTTTATTTGGAACCACTAATCAGTGGAGAATAACCAGGAAGTTGAATAAATCTCATAGGAGTTGTGAGTAAGAAGATATCCCACTTTCTATCCAGATGATTCCAGATTAGCCTGTTCGGACATATGGCAATATCTTCATGATTCTTATCAAACCAGGATGAACCACGATCTAAGAAGCTTTTTTGGAACCACTAATCAGTGGAGAATAACCAGGAAGTTGAATAAATCTCATAAGTGTTGTGAGCAAGAAGATATCCCACCTTCTATCCAGATGATTCCAGATTAGCCTGTTCGGACATATGCCTTTATCTTCATGATTCTTATCAAACCAGGATGAACCACGATCTAAGAAGCTTTATTTGGAACCACTAATCAGTGGAGAATAACCAGGAAGTTGAATAAATCTCATAAGTGTTGTGAGCAAGAAGATATCCCACCTTCTATCCAGATGATTCCAGATTAGCCTGTTCGACATATGCCATTATCTTCATGATTCTTATCAAACCAGGATGAACCACGATCTAAGAAGCTTTATTTGGAACCACTAATCAGTGGAGAATAACCAGGAAGTTGAAATCTCTCATAAGTGTTGTGAGCAAGAAGATATCCCACCTTCTATCCAGATGATTCCAGATTAGCCTGTTCGGACATATGCCCATTATCTTCATGATTCTTATCAAACCAGGATGAACCACGATCTAAAAAGCTTTATTTGGAACCACTAATCAGTGGAGAATAACCAGGAAGTTGAATAAATCTCATAGGAGTTGTGAGTAAGAAGATATCCCACTTTCTATCCAGATGATTCCAGATTAGCCTGTTCGGACATATGGCAATATCTTCATGATTCTTATCAAACCAGGATGAACCAATATATAGAAGCTTTATTGGAACCACAATCAGTGGAGAATAACCAGGAAGTTGAATAATTCTTATAGGAGTTGTGAGTAAGAAGATATCCCTTTCTATCCAGATGATTCCAGATTAGCCTGTTCGGACATATGGCAATATCTTCATGATTCTTATCAAACCAGGATGAACCACGATCTAAGAAGCTTTATTTGGAACCACTAATCAGTGGAGAATAACCAGGAAGTTGAATAAATCTCATAGGAGTGTGAGTAAGAAGATATCCCACTTTCTATCTAGATGATTCCAGATTAGCCTGTTCGGACATATATGCAATATCTTCATGATTCTTATCAAACCAGGATGAACCACGATCTAAGAAGCTTTATTTGGAACCACTAATCAGTGGAGAATAACCAGGAAGTTGAATAAATCTCAATAGGAGTTGTAAGTAAGAAGATATCCCACTTTCTATCCAGATGATTGCAGATTAGCCTGTTCGAACATATGGCAATATCTTCATGATTCTTATCAAACCAGGATGAACCACGATCTAAGAAGCTTTATTTGGAACCACTAATCAGTGGAGAATAACCAGGAAGTTGAATAAATCTCAAAAGTGTTGTGAGCAAGAAGATATCCCACCTTCTATCCAGATGATTCCAGATTAGCCTGTTCGGACATATGCCATTATCTTCATGATTCTTATCAAACCAGGATGAACCACGATCTAAGAAGCTTTATTTGGAACCACTAATCAGTGGAGAATAACCAGGAAGTTGAATAAATCTCATAAGTGTTGTGAGCAAGAAGATATCCCACCTTCTATCCAGATGATTCCAGATTAGCCTGTTCGAACATATGCCATTATCTTCATGATTCTTATCAAACCAGGATGAACCACGATCTAAGAAGCTTATTTGGAACCACTAATCAGTGGAGAATAACCAGGAAGTTGAATAAATCTCATAAGTGTTGTGAGCAAGAAGATATCCCACCTTCTATCCATATGATTCCAGATTAGCCAGTTCGACATATGCATTATCTTCATGATTATTATCAAACTAGGATGAACCACGATCTAAGAAGCTTTATTGGAACCACTAATCAGTGGAGAATAACCAGGAAGTTGAATATATCTCATAAGTGTTGTGAGCAAGAAGATATATCCCACCTTCTATCCAGATGATTCCAGATTAGCCTGGTCGGACATATGCCATTCTTCATGATTCTTATCAAACCAGGATGAACCACGATCTAAGAAGCTTTATTTGGAACCACTAATCAGTGGAGAATAACCAGGAAGTTGAATAAATCTCATAAGTGTTGTGAGCAAGAAGATATCCACCTTCTATCCAGATGATTCCAGATTAGCCTGTTCGGACATATGGCAATATCTTCATGATTCTTATCAACCAGGATGAACTATTGAACATGAAGAAATAAAAGGAGTGATCTGATGTAACAAGAGAATATGAGAAATGAAGAGGAGAAGTGTTTGGCGCGCCAGTGAAGAGTTGAATGAGCTCATGAGTGTCTTGCAAGTCAAGGAAAGACTTGGGATTATTTAAAGGAGAGTTTTAAATGGAAGGATGTCGACAAAAGAGGAAGAGAACATTGAGAGAGTGATCACGGTCAACAAGGAAGATCAGAGGCAGTGAACCGTTGTGAAAGGTCACTATCACCCGGCTGAACGAGCTGCCCTGATCTCGACCTCTCTCCTATTTCTTAATTCTTCTGTACTACCTTCATTTGTTATTCTCTTTATGTGTCGATCTCCTCCTCTTGTTGTCTTTAAATATCTTGTAACATGTTACCTCTTATGATTAGGAAATATACTTCCTCATATTCTCTCTTCTCATTTGCGCAAACTCACTCACTCTCTCTCTCTCTCGGATCTTTTCATACTTGTTTCTTTGATACTCAATCTCCAAATCTTACTCTATTAATTCATACAAATTATCATGGTATCAGAGCATCAAAGCTCTTGAAACCTATTTCTCTTCCGCAAATCTACTCTGTTCTTATTTCAAATTCATCTCACAAACTTCTCTCTCCTGTTCTTGGCGACTTGAAGAAAGATGGATGAACACAACAGCAACCACAAACATCTCAACATTCCTGTGACCTTGAAAGGGGTTAATTACCTCTTCTGGGCCAGGATGGTAAGAGAGCTCTTGGAGGCAAAGGCTTGTGGAAGTATGCAACAACTGAAGCACCCACAAAGCCTACTGTCAAGAAGAAGAAAGGGAAAAGAGAAAGAAGAAGCTGATGAAGACAAATGGGGCCAAGAAGACCTCATGGTGCTCTCAGCTCTCCTTAGCTCTCTTGAACCACAATCATGGAGTCCTGCTCCTACTGTGAGACCACCAAGCAGCTATGGGATACTCTGTACAAAGTGTATGGGAATGTTTCCAACCTGACAAGGGTCTTTGAAGTGAAGAAAGCTCTCAATGGTCTCAACCAAGGGGACATGGAGTTTCAATCACACTTTGGCAAGTTTAGATCTCTTTGGCCGAGCTGGAGAGCTGCTGAGACCTCACACTGTGGATCCTGACATCCTCCTAGCCAGGCGTGAAGAAGACAAAGTCTTTGGAATGCTTCTCACTCTCAACACATCCTATGGAGCACTAATCAAACACATCTTAAGAGCTGATAAACTCCCTGACCTAGATGATGTTTGTGCACAAATCCAGAAGGAAGAAGGGTCAGTAAGCTTGTTTGGAAGCAAAGGAGACTTAAACATGGCGCATCAAGCTGAGGAGATTGTTCCAACAAAGCTGCTTACAACATGAGGATAGGAAGTCCTTGATCTGTGACCACTGCAAGAAGAAGGGTCATCTCAAAGACAAGTGCTGGATCCTGCACCCTCACCTAAAGCCAAACAAGTTCAAGGAACCAAGATCACAGTACCAGGATGCAAGAGCTAACTTCTCAGCTGATGGTGTTGAACCGGCGACTCCAAACCAAGGTGGTGGAAGCGCCATGGCATCCACATCAGTGTACAACACACCAAGGCCTAACCTGGATGAACTCCTCAAGAAGTCTGACTTGGATGCTCTCATCAAGGCCCTAAAAGAATCTGGTATCTCTAGAACTCTTGTATCTCTCTCAATGCTTCTCACACTGCTGGTGATGTTTAAACTTGTTAAAAATCGGCTAAACCATTGATAATTGACTCTGGTGCTTCACATCAATGATTAGTGATTTAAACCTGATTAAAAACATAGTTCCAGCCTTAGGAAATGTGATTGATAGCTAATGGTGATAAAATCCCAATCAAAGGGGTTGGAGATCTAAGCTATTTGATAAAGAATCAAAAGCCTTTTATATGCCAACCTTTGCTTCAAACCTGTTATCTGTTAAGAGAGTCACAAATGATTTAAATTGTCATGTTACTTTCACTCCTAACAGTGTGTATTTTCAGGATATTGATTCAAGTAAGTTGCTTGAAAAGGTGTCACAAAAGGAGATTTATACTTGCTTGAGGACACAAGACCAGCATCTGATTTATCTGTTGCATTTTTTCTGTTTCTGATTTCCCTAAAGATGTAATGTGGCATGCTAGATTAGGACATCCTCATTCTCATGCCTAAACATTCTGTTGCCTAGTGTTAATTTTTCAAAACGATTGTGAAGCTTGTATTCTAGGAAAACATTGTAGAAATGTGTTTCCTAAATCCAAGACTATCTATGATAATTGTTTTGACTTGATTCATTCGGATGTATGGACTGCCCCATGTGCATCTAGAGAACACCATAAGTACTTGTGACATTCATAGATGAAAAGTCTAAGTACACTTGGATAACTCTGTCAAATCTAAAGATAGGGTGCTAGAAGCTTTAAAAATTTTCAAAATTACATCACTAACCATTTCAATGTCAAGATTAAAAATTCTTAGGTCAGATAATGGTGGTGAATACACTAGCACAGCTTTCAAACAACACTTAGCCGCGCATGGGATCATACACCAAACTAGCTGTCCTTACACTCCACAACAAAATGGTGTGGCTGAAGGAAGAATAGGCATCTAATGGAGGTGGCCAGGAGCATCATGTTTCATGCAAATGTCCCTAAGAGGTTTGGGGAGATGCAGTTGTCACTGCCACTTACCTGATCAACCGCACTCCCACTAGAGTCCTCCTTGATTCCACACCATATGAGGTACTGAACAAAACTAAACCTTCCATAGATCATTTGAGGTTTTTGGGTGTGTTTGTTTTGTCTTGTACCAGGAGAACTAAGGAACAAGCTAGAACCTAAGAGCACTAAGGCATGTTTATTGGCTACTCTACACATCAGAAGGGATATAAGTGTATGTTCCAGAAACAAGAAGGGTCCTAGTGTCAAAGGATGTTAAGTTTCATGGAATCAAAAGGCTATGCTGAGAGGAGTTGGGAAGAACTTGAGAATCTATCTCAATCTGCCTCGGATAGAGCAAGCAACCTTAGAGTGGTGATGGAGAGGCTTGGTATCAGTTTATCTAGATCACCAGCCCCCGGTCAGTGAGGTTCCAACCACAAAGCTACAGAAGAAGCAGCTACAGATGTTGAGATCACTCATCTTGATCCTGAAGGGGGTGATAGTACTGAACAACACCAACTGCAAACTCAAGAAACCTCAGTATCTCATGATCAAGAGAGATGATTGCACCAACCGATAGTCACTGAAGCTGAAGTAGAACCTGAACAGATACAACCAAGAAGAAGTACAAGGACAGGAAATCAGCTTCAGAATGGACCAAGAACAGAGTGTACTTCAATGCAGAAGCCGTGGCACATCCCATTGTGCAGTATGCTCACTAGCTCAATACCTAGCAGAGCATCAAGCTTCATCACTGAGTGGATCAAGAATGGATTCCAAAGACATATGAGGAAGCCATGCAAGATGA